>NC_047508.1:764756-1013824 GCF_902827115.2 Pseudochaenichthys georgianus | reverse complement strand
TTAACAAAATTATACAAACATGGGTTAATGATTAGAGGTAACTGAGTTATTTATTTTGTTAAAGTTTCCATGGGAGCCTGCCTGCAGACCTCCACTCTCAGGACAGTTCCGGTGCAGACCTCCACTCTTAGGACACCTCCACTGTCAGTACAGGAAGTGACGATTCTGACGCGTTTTTTCCCCGCCCACCGAAGGACTCGTTTGATGGAAGTTTTCAAATCACAATGGAGACTCATTACGGAGGTGATGAGTCCGACCACCGTGCACTACCGGGGACATTGCCCGGTCTCGGGTGTGTCCCCACGGCCTGTGTCCAGCCCCCCCCCCACACTCATCCATATATTAACGGATTTTGACAATTTTTGTTGCATTTTTCTTCTCTCCTCTCACTGATCGAATGGCAAACGCGACCCACTGTCGGAGGGCCTCCGCGCCGGCCGATATGAATCGTGACCAGGAAGCACCGTCCAGGCGTCCCACAGGTCCCGCAGCGGAGTGGAGGTTCCCAGCTGGAACCTCCCCAGCTCCGCCGCGGTGCACCCGGCAAACACGGTTGTTTCTCAAACCTTCCACTGTTGTCTAGCGGGTGTAACTAAAATACAAGATGTCGTATTTATATATATAAATAAATAAATAAATATATCTATATAGATATATATATCTATATAGATAATAAGTGTCAGTGCTATTTTATGTTGTATTAGCGTGCATTTCCTGTTCGGAAAGTGGTGCTGTACTGAGAGTAAACAATACAAGGTGTCCCTATTTTTATATATATCTATATATACTTTATGTATATAATAAGTGTCAGTACGATTTTATTTTGTATTTGCGTGCATTTCCTGTTCGGAAAGTGGCGCTGCGGCTGTAGTGATAGTAACTACAATACAAGGTGTCCGTATATATATAATATATATATAGATATACATATGTATATAATAAGTGTCACGATCCGTCACGATCCAATTTTATTTTGTATTTGCGTGCATTCCTGTTTGGAAACTGGCACTGTATTGATAGTGGTGATTTTATTTTGGAATTCTTAGCGTGCACTTCCTGTACTGACAGTGGAGGTGTCCTGAGAGTGGAGGTCTGCAGGCAGACCCCTCTCAAAGTTTCAGCTATTCTGTTTACAGTTCTGTCATCACATTATTTAATATGATTTGTTAAAACACTGTTGTTTCTTTTGATGTGAAATAGTATGTAGCCTATTTAATTTAAATAAAAAACTATGTTAATTTTGTTCAAAATGTGTTTAGTTAATTTAATAATATATGTATTTTTGAATCAAGTATTCATCTTTATTGTCTTCATTGTTAGTATCCACATGCCTAAAACAACCTCAAGCTAAATCTAAAAGTGGCTAAATAAGAGCGTTTGAGAAATTGTGCAAGGCATAATAGTCCGAATAGTCGATTAATCGTTTCATTAATCGATAGATTCATCGATTATCAAAATAGTTGTTTGTTGCAGCCCTACTCTCAACACCCATATGAAACAGAACTGTAAACAGATTTTTCTTTATGGATATTTTACAAATCACTTAAACTGTATTCTTGTTTTGTCATATAGTATTTCATAACTGTTTTTCATTTATTATCTCTGGCTGTCCATCTCATAATGTTCACATAGAAACTAGCTGTCAATAGGAATATCATTCAGAAGAATTATAATTTCTTGCAAAAATCTGTCACAAAAAGAGGTTGTACATTTAAATGCAGGTGTTGTTATGGCAACGTCAGTGGCCAAACAGCCACATTTACTGCTGCAAATACGTTCAAACATGCTGTTGACACACAGTGGCAACTATGCCACCATTTCAGCTGACTTTTTCTCAGAAATGCTGTCACATAACATTCAAATATTTCAGTGCTAGGTTGATGCTTAGCTAAGCTAACTATGAAACACTTTAACTGACAGGACTCCGGATCAACTGTGTACTGTAAGGTAGCTTCTAGCTTCATGTCGAACAGTAAGTCAACATTTCCCAGAGAGCTTTCTTTGAAATTACCAGGTAACGCTAAAAAACATTACATTTAGATTGTATGGCAAAGTGTTTATTTAATATATCTGGCTAGCTATAGCTACTTGCTAACGGTTTAGCTTACCCCCGCGATTCAAAGTAACGTCAACATAGCTGTAATTTATGCTTTGCTTACATGTTCGCATAGCTTGGAAGTTTACTTACATTTACATACCTTATTTACCTGGCTCAAGTGGTGACTCTTGGGTTGTTGTGTGAGCCACCACTTGAGAATTGTCATCTTTTTTAAGAAAAAATGTTCTTATGTCCATCTTCAAAAACTCTAAGTCCGACTGACAGTTTATTTTAACCCTTTATAGGGCACTCATTGAAATACTTTGAAATTCTAAATTTCAACCCTAGAGTGTTATTTGAGGACATAACAATACTGTTTTACTTTTGTGAAATTTTCCAAAATATTTAATTTTCATATAAAAAATCAAGGTCATTGAAGTGATCATATATGGTTCCTTGCCCGTTTGTGGTAAAAAAAAAAAAAACGTTTTAGTGCAGGGGTATGAAATAAATATTTGTAATGTAAACGTTGTAGTGCAAGGGTATGAAATAAATAATTGTAATGTAAACGTTGTAGTGCAAGGGTATGAAATAAATATTAGTAATGTAAATGTTTTAGTGCAGGGGTCTGAATAAATATATTTATGACACCGTCATCCCAGGAGCAGAGCGGCGGGGCCTTCTCCCCCATGTCTTCGTTGGAGATGAGGCTTTTCTGCTGCTGGACAACCTGCTGCGTCCATTCCCTGCACGTCACCTCACCCAACTACCGCCTCAGCCGGGCCAGGTTGGTGGTTGAATGTGCGTTTGGCATCCTCTCATCCCAGTGGAGAATGTTCCGGCGTGTCATCACCACCAGCCCGGAGGTAACAGAGTTGTGTGTGAAGGCCGCCTGTGTGTTGCACAACTTCCTCCGCAGGAGGACGATAGGAAGACTATCGCAAAGTCCACGGGTGAAGCTCCTCCAACCCTGTGTGATGCACCGAGGATGGGCTCCAACAACGCCACACGCAGATCCATCCAACTGCGGGAGACCTTCAGCTCCTATTTGAATGAGGAGGGTGCAGTGCGATGGCAGCATAGAGTGGTGTAGGGTCACCATTGTCTCCAAACCCAAAGCTCTTTTAAGAGCTACCCATATTTTCTTTAAAAAGCAAATATTCCAAATGAGCCATTTTAAAATCAACCATTCCTAATAAACATGTTTCCTGAATTGATATTATGATATGACTAACAACCTTTTTCCTTCAGTCCTGTTTTTAGTGATAAAAATTACAACAGGTTTTCAGCTGAAGAATTACAGAAGACAGCACATTATATATCGACATACATGAAGCTTCTGGTATGTTGCAACTGACAAACCACATGAACAAGTCAAGACACAGTATAGCCATACCATACTTTAAATAACTTTTATTTATGTAATGTTGTGTGTGAAGTGTGTGATGAGTGATGAGTGTAAAAACATGTCATGTGGATCAGTATCAGTATCAGTATGTAATTAATTAATTCTCCAGCTCTGCTGCCTCCAGGACCGCCTTGTGTATGGTCAATCTGAGCCTCAGCCTATTTCTACTTCTCATTGCTCACTACTTGTAGCACTTCGGGATTTGAAATAAAATATGAAGTGCTTTATAAATGGAACCCATTATTATTATTATTATTATTATTCTCGTGCTGATCAGCCTCATGGTGGGCAAGAGACTCCGGAAAAAGAGCAGGTCATCGTCCTCCTCCACCACTGGTGGTGAGGGTGGTGGTGGTGGCATATCCAGCATTGGACCTACGGTCAAAAGCAGATTCTCCTCAAAGGGGGACATCTCCCTTCCCCTTCTCTTTTTCCCCGGAATGCGACTCTCGCCTGTGCTGGCTGACTGGCCGGCTGACCGGCTGACTGGCTGGCTGGCTGACTAGCAGGCTGACTGGCACCTGGCTGGCTTTCCATGCTGTCATCCAGGCTCTCTTCCAGGCTGTCTTCCTCTTCCTCTTCTATGGATGTGGATGGAGGCAGGGCTTGCCGGGGGAAATTGCTGGACGTCTTGCGGTCAAGCATGAATGGCTTTAAAAAGCTCATGATTGCCGCGAGACGCCAGGGCTTAGATCCCCCGGAAGACGCTGCCCCGCTCCTTTTCCCTTCCTTCTCTAATATCCTCTCCTTCCTGTATCGGTCCCTGAGGGACTTCCACCGCTTTTTGCACACTTCCTCTAATAAAATTAAATGAAAGAATACAGTTAATTTCTTGAATTTAAGAAAATGATTCCTCCATTAATGAAAACCAAATCCCTTTATCACTGTCAATGCATAAAAGGTTTTACATGTCACACTTTATCAGAATCAAAACCAGAAACAGGTTTATTGCCAGGTAGCTTTGCACATACTAGGAATTTGACTTGATGTCATGGTGCATATATAAAAACAAGAAATCTAATATAAAACACAAAATGTTTTACACCGTAATAAAATACAGTTAAATTGCAAAAAGATACAAATTAAATAAAGCAGTAATTTACATGGAAATAGAATGCATTTTTGCATATATATTAGGGATGTTAAGATTCACATCGGTGCACCGGCATAAACGTTCAAGATGCGAGTGCACCGGTTGAAAGAGTGCACATCGGTAAACGATGCCGTGCCGCTTTAAAGTACACAAGTAGTATGAGGAACTTAGCGACGCACATAAAGAGGCGACATGG
Source organism: Pseudochaenichthys georgianus (assembly GCF_902827115.2). Lineage (NCBI taxonomy): Eukaryota > Metazoa > Chordata > Actinopteri > Perciformes > Channichthyidae > Pseudochaenichthys > Pseudochaenichthys georgianus. The sequence continues at coordinate 1,009,089 of NC_047508.1, read as the reverse complement.
GGTCTGCGGCTGAAAAGAGAAACCTGGAAGTTAGACATATGAGTTCAATCACTCAGTGAGGTGTTCTGTCAGAGAGAGTGGTGTTTAGTTTACAGCAGCCTGTGACGGCCAATAATAGTTTAAATGTCTTCCTTGCTGTAAGCAGTTATGAAATACCTGTCTGAGAAAGGTTATTTGTATTCTTTATTGTTCCTATAGAAACCACTGCTTTCTGCTCACTGGTGAGTTAGCCTATGGATGAGTGTTAAGCACATCAGGCTGGCAGCTCTTTGGGCATTGCACTATGGTAGTTGTTATTTGCACATTGTTAATCATAGGCAATGCATCCTTAAATTGTTTAACTGAGGTGTTATTCAATTGTACTGTAGCCTACTCTGGAGAGTATGTGCAGTACTAGTAGAGAGAACCAAATATGTAAAGCACTTTTTTGTTAATGTATGATTTGCTGCATATAAGGAATACAACAAAAATCCTCTGTCCCATATTGAAGTATCATTATTTTGCATCATGTTGAATCACATCGCCCCGAATCGCATAATGTTGAATCAAATCGTATCGAACTGTATCGCAACAGGGGTGAATCGTATCGCATAGCCCGGTGTTTCAAATGTATCGTTAATGTATCGTATCGTTGGCAACGTATCGAGATGCGCATCGCATCGCCTCAGTGATGGAGATGCACAAACCTAATATATATATATAACTAAGAAATGTGAAAGCAGAATATGAGCAGAAAGGAGTACATTGTAGTGTTGCACGGTGTACCGATACTTGAAAGGTACCGCGATACCCTGCCGTTAAAAACGGTACGATTCCTCCGTTTCATTAGTATCGGTACTTTAAGAATGACGGGGAAAAGTACTCCCGTGAAAAAGCGCCGTTTTATTAAGAGCCGTGTGTGTTCAGCGCTCTGCTTCCACTCCCTGCACTGCAGCCATGCCTGCAGTCCCGCTCCTCTCAAGCACGTTCTAAGTCCCTCCCCTCTCTCGTGCACGCGGCCACGCGCTAGCTGCCAGAGCATGTGAGAAAACGAGAAGCATGGCTGCAAGTGGGAGTGCAACTGCCGCTGCGCCTCGGCTTGTTGACAAAAAAGACGCCAGAAGTCTGTGAACGGGCCGCTCAGGTGTTCAGAGCAGAGCTCCCTGTCGGAGCGGCAGAGCGTGATGTGCACTGAAAAGCACTGAAAAGTCGCAATATTATCGTTGAGCAAACTTAACTAGCAAACTAGCATAACTAACGGCTAACGTTAGCTTTAGCCTTCGTTTTCTATTAGTTTTTTTCATAGGCTATAAACGGAGGTGGTATAAGTATATCTTGTACTTGAGTAAAAGTAGAAGTACTCAGGTCTTGTACTAGAAGCACCAGAGTGTAGGAATACTCTGTTACAGTAAAAGTACTGCATTCAAAATGTTCCTCAAGTAAAAATATTAAAGTAGCGACAGTAAAAGTAGTCATTGTGCAGATTGGTCCATTTCAGAATAATGTATATGATATGTTTTATAATGGTTGATCATGAAAGTGTTCTCAAAGCTGGTGAAGGTGCAGCTAGTTTGAATGACTTTGTATACTGTAGCTGGTGAATTTACTCCAGGTGGAACTAAAGTCTGATTTAACACTTGGTTATATTTCACATCATTCCTCCACATCCGTGAAGTAACTAAAGGGATTAATACATGTAGTGGAGTAAAAGTACACCATGTACCTCTGAACTGTAGTGGATTAGAAGTACAAAGGAGCAAAAGAAATACTTAAATAAAGTACAAGTATCTCAAAAGTAGTACTTGAGTTTATGAACTTAGTTACTTTACACCAGTGGCTATAAAGATAGAAAGACTAAGCCTTGCACAGAGGCATGAAAATACATTTTCAAAATGCTCAACAGTGCTGCCAAAATGTTAAACTCACTGCTACACAATTAAAATAAATGCTTTTATATATATTTATATTAGATGTGACTCTTTGGTGTGTCTGTTCTTAGTAACACTGCTGCTTTAGTTGTTCTGACTGTTAAAATCATCTGTTATTCCTAATTTTAAAGCCGATATTCTGTGGGGTCGGGGGCTCGGATCCTTGTCACCTTTTTCATACCTGATGAGTTTGCATCCCTGATTATATTTAAGACTGTTTCCCTTTTTTTAAGAAAAGTATCGAAAAAGAATCGGAATCGCAATTCTTGACTTGGTATCGGTATCGAAACCAAAGTCTTGGTATCGTGACAACACTAGTACATTGTGTGCATTAATGTAATGCAATGTAATGCAATATAGTCTATGATGTGGCAGAGGTAAAGTGTCAGCGGATGATGAACATGTATGTGATTAATGTCTATTAGGGTTGCCAGAAACTGACCATGATCAAAATCGATTATTCGGCAGCCCTGGCGAATAATAATCGATTATCTCTCCCAGCTTAGACGCGGTTTGATTGGCTAGGGCTTGAGCTGTCAGATTTTCAGAAACGGGATTTGATTGGCTGGCGCTGGATACCCACGGACCACTATGCTACCCACAATTCAGTTCGGCGAAAAGCGAGGCCACGTGACGTCACCCCAATCAAAGTGAATGGGCAGACGCGTTGGAAACCGTTTTTGAAGCTGTCGAAGCTGTAGTGTGGACGGGCCGTTACGCTCCGCATTCATGCAGAGGTAGACCTTTTAGACCCTGCAGACCACATTTGACCTTACAATGTTGCCTTTCCTGCTGCAGTACTTGCAGGTCAGGCGATTGGCATGTACAGGGGCATGGAAGAGGGAGGGATCAAACCGCACAGCCACATTTGGGGTGTGGCTGCGGTGTCCACAGACAGGCTGGGGGTCAGCAACGGTCACGCTCTCAACCAATGAAGATGAGCTTCTTCGGGAGCTAGACTTGACTGGGCACTGGTTGCTGCAGCCCTGAACACCTGCATTTTGAAGCTTTTCAGAGGCATGCCATTCACACCAAGGGCCTTGCAGTCCCGCCTGTACATGATCCAGGCATTTGTGAGGCTGACATCAATGGCGTATGCAAACATACGCATGTACCACCTCTTGGACTTCATGGGGGTGCGGTAGAGGTGGACCAACATGTCACTCTTATCAATGCCCCCCATGTTGGCATTGTAGGTCCGGGTGACAGCTGGACAGCTCACCGGCTCCTTTGTCTTTGTCTCACTGCAGTACCTGATGACTGAGGACATAGGCTCCACCCCCATGTCTGTTGACAGCAGAGATACCGTTCTGTTGTCCTTCCACCTGACAGCCAGGATCCCATCATCACTCATGATGTAGTCACATGTTCCACAAGGGACAGCCTTTTTCTCCAGTTCCTTGATGGACTTGAGCGTGGGCTTTCCAAGTCTATTGTCCCTGGCTGTCCCTGTATACCTGCAGTTCTGGTCTCGGAGGTACCGCACTAGCTCCAGGCTGGTGAAAAAGTTATCCGCAAAGATGGCTGCAGAATTAGTCTTCCCCTGGTAGAGCACCATGTCGTGGATGAAGCCATCCGCAGAGGCCCTGGAATTTTTTTTCAGACTGTTTGGGGGTCTGCGGCTCACGCCTGAAGGCAGAATTGAGGAAAATGAACAGTGGCCGGATTTTGAAGAAGCGGTCAATGGAACCAGGGAGCTCAGTGTTGCCATTGAAATGGACAACCCTTTTCAGCAGCCTGAACCTCTTTGAGGACATCAGGTTGGCAACTTGAGGGACTCTGGTCTCCATGGCCCAGTAATCTTCAACAGATGGGAGCTCTGAAATACCCATATACATCAGGATGGACAGAAATGTCAATATCTCATTCTCATTGGTGGTGAAAGTGGTGTTAATGTCCTTTTGAGTGGCGTACAAATTAGTTTGGTAGGTGATACGAGTGACAATTTCGAGGCCAAATTACCTTGTGAAGTACTGAAAAGGGGTTTCAATGTAGTCAGGGGGAGAGTGCTGGTATTCCGGCAGTTCTGTGTTTTCCAGGTCAGCTTTGTGCCAGGTGGTTGGCCTTGCTGCTGACTTCCTGGGTTTGGTGGGCCTCTTGGCTTATAGTGCTGGCTGCTCGTTGTCACCATCGTCGTCGTCATCGTCGTCGTCATCATCGTCATCGACCTGGAGCACTGCAGGCTGCATGCACTTCCTCTTGGCAGAGGGGCCCATGTCACTTGGGCCTGGAATGTCCAGGTTGTGAGTGGGTGGGACAAAGTCAGGGTCTTCCACATCGTCATCTTCCTCCTCGTCATCGTCACTGATGGCAGGGTGTGCTGGCACAATGACAATATCCTTTCTCTTGGAATAAAACATCCGAGTGGACAGTTGCTAAAAATTAAACACATGCAACAAAACTGTTATAAGGTCATAACACTGACAAAATAGATAAAATAGAATATCATATTCACTATTTATAGCTTGAAAATGTCTAGAAATGTGTTAAACTTTTCACTGAATCACTGTATAGTGTTATACAAACCTTTGGCAACATTATAATATAAAATCCTAAGTTGTATTGCCTTATTTGTAATTAAAATGTGCTATGTATAGCTTCCGCATCGGGTAGACAGTTGCTAAAAATTTAACACATGCAAAAAAACATAAAACAACTGCTATAAGGTCATAAAACTGACAAAATAGATAAAATAGAATATCATATTCACTATTTATGGCTTGAACATTTCTAGAAATGTGTTAAACTTTTCACTGAATTACTGTATAGTGTTATACAAACCTTTGGCAACATTGTAATATAAAATCCTAAATTGTATTGCCTTATTTGTTATTAAAATATACTATGTATCGCTTACTAGACGGATCGGGCGTATGTCCAAATATGGTCATATCCTACTAACTCCAGTGTTTACCTGAACGGGGCGTATGATCAAATATGGTGCCGTATTTTCACTAATTTCACTCACTTTTCCGCTAACAACACAACTGTCCTAACCTAGCACAACTATTCAACCATACAATGTGTGAGTTTCGTCAACTTACCATGGTTAGTTTTGTTGTTTCACAGAATTCTGTGAATGAACGAAGCCGCAAAATTGCCTTTTTCCGGATTCCGAGACAACCGGAAGTTTGAAACGTTTCAGGTCTCTGCTGATTGCTCAAATTCCCCAATGGCGGGCTTTGGGGCGTAGAGTTATCTTCGCTGATTGGCTGGGAGAAAACCATATGCTTCTCGACCTCACTGAGGCACATTCCCAAACCGCCCCCTACACTCTACCCCTACACCCTACCCCTCCGTTTGCGCGTTCACGCGGAGGGTCCGCCATATTGAGGGCTGTTCCAAAGCAACGAGTGTGGAGGGGGAGTGGGCTATCAAGCCCTCAAACAGCGAGTCTGCAGCATGGGCTGCTTCCCAGGTCGATTAAATTAAATCCTTGCTTCCCTCACTTGCGTCGTTTCCCTGCGTTTAGTCCCTCCCACCAGGGAAGCATGGAGGGACGCAAGGAAACCACGAGAAGCAGGGAAATTAGTTTTAAGAGCAATAGGACGTCCTTTCCTCCGGAGCGTCACGTGAAGCGACGTCCGTTTGTGATGACGCTGCACAGCTGTTCGTCTGGCAGCAGCCAGCTCTGTACCCGTTATTTCCACAAACACGTTAGTGCACATTTACTGACATAAACATTAGTATCATCTGTTGTAGATCCAAATACATGAAATAAAATAAGAAGTCATTCACAAAAAAGATAAACGCCATCCTTAAAATGTATTTAAATGAACAATAGTTTGATTAATATTGATTAGAGTGCACAATAGGAATACAATTATTCAGAGAACAAAAACAGATATGTTATCTATCAAAACCCAGTTAGATTAACATTCATTGGACTGCACACTTTGTTTGTTTGTGTGGAGCAAATTATCATTTTAAATAGGACTTAATGACTGCGGTCCCGTGAGGTTCATGTATTTTCTTCACTCCGCTGGGAAACTGCTCTCATGTCAAGAAGCATCAGATCAGTGCATGCACTGCATCGTCCAATCAGTGAGCGATACACAGTAAGGGGGCGGGGCGAGTGTCTGAGGATTTCATCGAAGGATGGTCTGGTGGTTCCTCGGTTATAGCTCCTCCATTATCGCTCCACCCTCCTCGGTCCTCCGGCAAAAATAAGGCCATTGGTACGCTACTCAAGATGGCGCAGACAAATCAACTTCCGGTGAGACCGAGACCGAGGAGCGAGGAAATGAAAAATAAGAGAAGTGAGAAGGGCCCCCGGAAATGAATTTCAGCGCGCCATTTTGAAGGACATCTCATTTCTCTAAATCAGGGGTGCCCAACCAGTCGAGATGTGTCTAAAAATAGAACAACAATATTCTGTTTATCGAAAATGTCCTATAACATAATCTTCCTGTATACTTTTTTATTGCACTTTGGCAGCAGATTCCTGTGTAGCTTCAGATCTGAGTTGTCTTATTAGTAAGCCTAATTTGAATGGCAAAGAAAGGGTTCAGAGTCTTTTCTTTTTTTCCTGTCATATGTCGCAGCACTGTCCAATGTTTCTTGAAAACATTACCCACTGTAGTGACGTGTGAATAAACTCCAACTCTGTATCAACAACACTGTTGTGTAACTTCAGTTAAATACTTGTATGTGTGTAGATTAGAAAGAGGTAAGATAAAGGATCTGCAGTATTTTATGGAGTAGCCTATTAATCGTACAAAGGTCAGTTTTATACAAGTAGAAGTGTGTATTTACCTGGTAGTAGGCTGTCAGTAATGGCTACGCCTCTCTATTTGGACTGGTAGATCTCGGCAGACTGGCAACTTTAAAAGTAGCTCTCGGTTCAAAAAAGGTTGGGCACCCCTGCTCTAAATGCGCACCGAGGACCGAGCATCGAGCGTCGAGGAGGCTCTCTGGAGGAGCGATAACCGAGGATACACTGATGGTTCCTCCACGGCTCCTCCGCGGATACATTTCCGGGAACGGTGGAGGCGTGACGCACGGCCGGACTTATCTCAGCCAATGACAGCTCTGCATGCATCCTCTGGATATTATTTTAGAAACTGCTTTCATCGCGTCGCGGTGTTTACAGAGAGAACAGCTGTGAGGTGCAGAAAGCGGAGCAGTGTACAATATATATCACTCAGTATAACAGGCCTACACTACTCTCTTTATTTGCTGTAGTTTAGTAGATATCTACAAACAAAGAGTCGATATTTTTCTAAGACCATTTAGTGCTTCACATAATAAAATACACAACGGCTGTAGCCTGATTATGCTTTAGCAGGAGGCCTGTGTGTGTGTGTGTGTGTGTGTGTGTGTGTGTGTGTGTGTGTGTGTGTGTGTGTGTGTGTGTGTGTGTGTGTGTGTGTGTGTGTGTGTGTGTGTGTGTGTGTGTGTGTGTGTGTGTGTGTGTGTGCGTGCGTGCGTGCGTGCGTGCGTGTGTGTGTGCGCGCGCATGTGTGCGTGCGTGCGTGTTTGTGTATTTTTGCGTTTGTGTGTATTGTGTTTGTTTCTCGGGGAAAACACTCACAAGAAACACCGGCTGTTGTTATGCCTGCTGTGACGTAAAGTTACTCTGTTCTCCGCTTGTAATTATCCCGTTACAAGCTTCAAAGTTATAGTTATCATCTGAATTTGCCGGAACAAGTTTTATATTCTGAAAGCCAATACTTTTTATTTGAAATCAGATGAAAACAAACTGTAACGGACCCTGCCGTGTTATCAATGATTACTATATGCCTACATTCATAATGTCATCTTCCCTTTACAAGCTTCAAACTTGTATTTATCATGTGATTTTGGAAATATAAGTTTCATATTCTGAAAGCCAAGACTTTGTTTATTTAAATCAAACTAAACACCCGAACCCCGAAAAACTAGTTATTTATGCAAATCCACGTTTATTTTGAAATGAGCCGTTGCGACTTCCGACTGATTTCGATAGAGCGGGTCACATATGGCAAATGTGTGGTTGTGGGGAACCAGGTCAATTAAAGTACTTTAATTTAGGTCATAATATATTAAATTGCAAAGCAAAACATGCTGTAATTTATTTATTTTTTAAAGGTTTTCAACCTGAAAGAATCCTAATGTGTCCTTGAAATGTTGAAATAAAGAAAAGGAAAAAGGATTCGAGTTGTCCATGCGTCCTCTGTTGCCCCTCAAGCCTCTCAAATGTGGGCAAACACTCAAATAAATGCCAAAAACCCAGAGAACTTGATAATACTTGACAATAAAAGTATGTTAAATAACACTGCCACCTAGTTAATAACTCTACTTTACTCAGTGGAGGCTCGTCCATTGAGGAAAGGGAGGACCATCCTCCCTAAGATTTCAGTGAAAAATAAACTTTGAAGAGAACAATAAATACACCTCAATTTAAAAGATAAGTCTGTTAAAATACAGATAATAGCCCTGGCTTTGGGACTGAAATGGGGCGAGAGAGGACGAGCCTCCCTTTGGGCGGGTCTAGCCAGAGGCTCTGGATTGGGCGCCTATATCATCAGTGAACCAATCAGCAGATCTGACTGCGCATCAGAGTGTTGATGGGGAGGGTCATCAGCAATATCAGAGTTTTTTTCTGAACCGGGGAACAGGGGCGCTGCGCCCTCTTCCCAAAATCAATTCCTTGAATTAGGCTTTGATTATGTTCTGGCCCGCCATCTTGTGGCTCAGAAAAAAATTGGCCCACGTCCAAACTTACTTGCCTACCCCTGCTCTAGTGTGTTTGTACCGGGAACAGGAGACACTGTTACAGGGTGGTTTAGGCTAGGTTGCAGCTCCACCCTGTGGACGTATTGTGCCTGTGTTATAGATATATCTGCCTCACGTGAATATACCTCAGTTGTATGATTGCCTGCTCAATGTGAATACATGGCGTTGAGACACAGCCTGAGTTGCCTTATTCATTAATGCACATACATCTACAAACATGGTGTCAGAAGCTCAAATAGGACCCAGCTGTGGACTGCATGCTACTGTCCGTCGCTGAGACAGAGTGCGTTTATTTGTTTTGGTGAGGTTTAGCAGTTTCAGTTAGCCTGTTAGCATTAGCGTCACGTTGGAACAATGGCATCCAGCATCCCACCTCCGGAGCCTATGAAGATGGCGGGGGACATCCACGGCAACTGGGTGAGCTTTCGAGCAGAATTTGAGGATTATCTGCTTGCGACCGGGCTCAGCGAGAAAGTAAAGCCGGTACAAGCAGCTGCGCTCAGGAGGCTAATGGGGAACGACTGCCGACATGTTTACAAACACAACCTGGGACTCACCGCGGACCAACAAAAAGATGCGGGTGCTATACTGGTGGCACTGGAGCAATACTTCACACCCGCAAAGAACGTAATCTTTGAGAGGTACGTTTTTGGCAACCTTAAACAAGAGGATGGAGAGCTCTTGGATGCGTTTGCTACCAGGCTGAGGGAAAAGGCTGCCTCTTGTGAATATGGAGCTATAAAAGATGAACTCATAAGGGACAGGCTTGTTCTCGGGATAACTGACGAGGGTGCTAGACGTCGCTTACTAAGGGAAAAGGACATTAAATTGGACGAGGCCATTAAAATTTGCCGTGCAGCTGAGGTCATGGACAGCAAGTTAAAAACCATGTCACTGGGCAGCTCTGGACCTGGGGACAGCATTAATGCCACACAAGGACAGCGATATGGACGGAGGTCTGCCAGCAGGCCATCCGAGTCCACCAACATATCTGCACAACCACAGAGCATGAGAGACGCTGGCGAATGCAAGTACTGTGCACACGGCACAAGCGTGGGCGGGACCTGTGCCCTGCTTTTGGTAAATCGTGCCGCTCGTGTGGCACTGCTAACCATTTTGCAAAAGTATGCATGAAAAGAGGCCAGCAGGCACGCCAGTTGAATGCTGTGGATGACCCGTTGCCAGGAGAACTGGAGGACAGCGATGAGAGAGACATGTACACAGCGGAGAGCGTGGGGGCTGTGAACACTCGAGGTAAAAAGTGGTTTGTCAACCTGCCACTGCAAAGTGGGGTTCAGAGGTGCCAGCTCGACTCTGGAGCCACTTGCAATGTGATGAGCATCAAGGACAAGACGAGACTGGCGCCTAGAACCCCTCTTCTGAAGAGTCTCACCAGATTGAAACTATACAACAGTGAGTGGATGAGCTCACTAGGGGTGTACAGCACACAATGCGTCATTAGGGGTAAGACGCACAGACTGGACTTTGAGATTGTGCATACTGGCCAGAGGCCCTTGCTTTCGGGTGAGACATGTGAGAGACTTGGTCTGATACGCTTCACCATTCCTGAGGAGCTGAATAAGGTGGAGCACTGCAGGAAGGGAGACCTGACCAAGGAGTGTCTGGTCAGCACCTACCACGACATGTTCACCAGCCCTGTTGAGTCTCTGCCCGGTGAGATTCACTTTGAGCTGGACAGCACTGTGGCACCGGTGCAGTGTGCTCCCAGGAATGTTCCAGTGGCCCTCAAGGCAGCTGTTAAGGCTCAGCTTGATCGATATGAAGAGGAGGGACACTTGACCACAGTCACTCAACCCACGGACTGGATTAGCAATCTAGTCATAGTGAAAAAGCCAGACAAATTGAGACTATGCATTGACCCGAAGCCTCTCAACCGTGCTCTGAAACGGTCCCACTACCTTATGCCCACTTTAGATGACGTGTTGTATAAGCTGCCAAAGGCACGTATATTCACCCTGGTGGATGCACGTGATGCATTCCTGCAGTGCCGCTTGGATGAAGAAAGCAGCCTGATGACAACATTCTGGACACCGTGGGGTAGGAAACGCTGGCTGAAACTCCCTTTCGGTGTGTCAGTTGCCCCGGAGCTGTATCAAAGGAAGCAGCATGAGCTGCTGGCCGGCTTGACAGGGATTGAGCCCATAGCCGATGACATCCTTATAGTCGGCTGTGGGGACACAGAGGATGAGGCCAATCGCGACCATGACACAAACCTCATCGCTCTGATGGACAGATGCAGGGAAGTAAAACTGAGACTGGGCCTGAAAAAGCTGCAGTTCCGAGTGAAGGAGGTCCGCTTCCACGGCCACATACTGTCCGCGGAGGGCCTCAAGGCTGACCCTGAAAAAGTCAGGGCGGTTCTGGACATGCCAAACCCCACAGATGCAAAAGGGGTCCAGCGGTGTGTCGGATTTGTGAACTATCTGTCCAGATTCATGCCACACTTGTCAGCGGTATGTGAGCCGCTGAGGAGACTGCTGGACAAGGATGTGATGTGGCACTGGCTGCCCAAACATGATGCCGCCATGAAGGAAATCAAGGCACTGGTCACGGCGGTGCCAGTCCTAAGGTACTATGACGTCCGCAAGCCAGTCACCGTACAGAGCGACTCCAGTCAGGCGGGTCTGGGCTGCTGCTTGCTTCAAGGGGGACAGCCTGTCGCATTCGCCTCCCGGGCATTGACCCAAACAGAGCAAAATTACGCACAGATTGAAAAGGAGTGCCTGAGCATCGTATTCGCCTGCCAACGCTTCCACTACTACCTATATGGGAGGGGTGATGTGACTGCAGAGACCGACCACCGCCCGCTGGTGTCCATCTTCACCAAGCCCCTCCTCAGTGCGCCAAAGCGCCTTCAGAGCATGCTCCTCACACTTCAGAACTACTGCCTTGCGGTGGTATACAAGCCAGGCCCTGAGATGTACATAAGTGACACGCTCAGCAGAGCCACAGAGAACAGACACACTGTACCAACGTGAAATGGTCTACAGCATGCAGCAGGAGCAGGGTGACACGGTGGCCATTCAGCAGGCAGACTATTTAAATGTCAGCAGCCAACGCCTGACACAGATTCGGACACACACTGTGCAAGGCACAGTTTGCACGCTATGGTGTCCCAGACAGGGCCATTTCTGATGGTGGAGGCCAGTTTGCCAGTGGAGAGTTCCGGGCGTTTGCGAGAGAGTGGGGTTTTGAGCATGTCATGTCCTCACCGAGGCACCCAAAAGCTAACGGCAAAGCGGAGTCAGCAGTGAAAATTGTAGAGAGCCTGTGCAGAAGGGCAGACCGTGCCAAAGAGGACCCCTGGAGGGCCATATTGCATTGGAGAAATACACCCACTGAGGGTATGCATTGCAGCCCAGCACAGCGGCTTATGTCGCGGAGACTGAGAACCCTTCTCCCTGTGGCCAACCAGCTACTGGTTACTCAGGTCGTCATGGGTGTTCCTGACAAGCTGAAAATGAAACATCAAGCAGCAAAGCTGACATATGACAGATCTGCCAAGGATCTGCCGGAGCTGAACGTCGGCCAGCCCATACGGATGAAGCCACTCCCAGGAGACAGGACGGGCAGATGGAGGAGAGGTGTGTGCCTTCAGCAGTTGGGACTCCGGTCCTATCTGGTCGGTGTGGAGGGAACCACGTATCGGCGCAACAGGGTTGATCTTCGACCAGCAGAGGCGGCCCTTCTCCAGCCGTCAGTTCTCCCAGAATCGGCCCCGGAGCAGCCTGCGAGTGGGGGGAGCGCCAGAGAGGTCGTCGGCGTCCCCGAGGAGTCTCCAAGGCCATCACCCCCGGGGTCGTCGCGCTCTTCCCCGCAGACTGGGGATACACCATGCCGTGAGTTACAGGGCCGGGCCTTCTCCCGGAGCGGACGGCTGATTAGACCTCCTGACAGACTTGACCTCTAAGTCACACACACATACACACACACACACACACACACACACACACACACACACACACACACACACACACACACACACACACACACACACACACACTCTAAAAAACAGTGGGTTATTTCATCTACCCAACCATGGGGTTATGAAATGTTTAACCCATTCTGGGTTATTAATATGGTATTGGGTTATTTTTGTGCAACCCAAGTGCTGGGTCAAAATATTTTTGTCTACCCAACCATTTGGTTATGAAATGTTTAACTCATTCTGGGTTATGTATATGGTATTGGGTATTGGTTTGCATAAATCGCAACAATTTCACATGTATTAGATTCATTCATGTTGAGATAAACTGAGACAAAGGGGACTTCCAGACTGCCATTGTTTGATTTTGACCGCGATCTGGCGGGAAAGGTTTTCCCCTGCATCCTGTGTGCACTCGCGATATTTGGGCATAACCGTAAACTTAACCATCATCATCGCGAGAGAAGATCATTGAGACAAGAAAGACCGTTGGGGAAATTTGGAGGAGGTAAGCAGAAAACATTGTCATCTAACTGTGAATCTGTTAATAAATGTCATCAACTGCTAGTCCATGAGCGATATTGTGGTAACGTTGATAGTTAATTTGTTATTTAGTGTTCTTTTTTATCTCACTTAAAAAGCCGAATGAGCCGACGAACATGCTAAAGCTAACGTAGTTAACTAGCTAGTCTGTGTAACTGCCAGTTAGAGAGATGGTTCAAATGTAGGATATCAGGATTGAAAACTAAATGACGGTAGCATTACCATGGGAAAGTTAAACGGAAAGTGTGCTACCCCAGGCGCTTATATGTCAGTAATATCAGCCCCTTTTACAAAAGGAATGTTGCGCCGTTATTCGGCTGCGTCACGTAAATTAGCTGCCAAGCTAGCTGCCATGCGGAGCTGACTGCCACTGTGGTTTTCGCTCTGCAGTTAATGTTACGTGACGGATGCCGCTCTGCTCTGTAGCCCCCTCCACGAGTAAGGTTTCCACGTCAGGTATTATGTATGCTAGCAGCAACACACAGAGTTAACACAATTATACAAACATGGGTTAATTATTGGAGGTAACTGAGTTATTTATTTTGTTAAAGTTTCAGCTACAATAAAACAACCATGGTGCTGTTTCTTTTGATGTGAAATATTATTTATATATTTTAAATAAAAAGAAATGTTAATTCTGTTTACAGTTCTGTCATCACATTATGTAATGTCATTTGTTAATTCAGTTTTAAAGCTTAGCACTTAAGGCTGGATCCATGTCTTTTAAATTGAAGAACTCTGTTGAATTGGTTTGGATATGACTAAGTAATTCGTCAACTTCTGTCTGATAAGGGGACTGATAAGGTTTGGTGTAAAAAAAAAAGCAGGTTCTCTGTAACTTAACTTTCACTTTCATTGGTCTCTCTCAATTTTTCACAGCAATTTGTGACTGCAAAAGTTCCTGTGGCTGCTGTCCGTAGTTGGTTAACTAATCTTGCTCTATTGTGGGTTGACCTGTTTCTAGCAGTCACAAAAGTGTATCACTCTATATAAAAATAAAGGCTTTGATATAACCATAAGTCTGCAGATAAAATACAATGCTAATAACCATAGTAAGTGGGGCTCATGTGTGCTAAATACAACAGGTAATACAAATAAATAAATAAATAGGAGAAGCAGACATTTGTCAGTTTTAGTAGCCTCATCAGCTGAATAAATTAGCCCCAGCAGTGAGGTTGAAGTCAAGCAAATGTACATTTTATGTTTTGTTTTAATTAAGCTCTTTATGTGTTTTTTGTCTCAGATCAATGGACGATTTTGTGTGTGACACATTGACACAGTGGCAGTTGACAGACCTTATTGATAGATTTAAGGTAAGAACATGTTTTTGTTTACGTTCACAGCAAGCAGATCGTCTGTATAGCTAGGTAAAGGAATTATTTGAAATGGCATTGACTGCATTGTATTTTATGTTACTGAAAATGCATTTTTATTCCAATAGCTTCCATGTAATTAGCCTCTTATTTTTTGCTGTTCTCCATGGTTTAAATATGTCCTTGTATTTTGTTTTTTTGTCTTTCAGACGAGGGAATTGACGAGGAGAGTTTTCTTCTTTTAGACGAGGGGACCATCAGCCAATTGATTCCAAAAGCTGGCCCCAGGCTTAAGTTCCTCAAAAAATTTAGAGGACTTGTAAGTATAGTTAGATCACTGCAGATGTGAGAGGCTACACCCCTCCCCCACACACGCATATTAATTCTGAGGATTTGTTCAAATTTGTGAGCAGATGGCATATATTTGCTTTAAATGCAAAAGGCAAATTCCAGGGGATGCCAAGACTCTCTTTCAACATTTACGTGCAGTACATCATGTAAACCATTCATCAACATATTTCCAATGTAGTGAAACTGGTTGTGGTAGAACATTTTCTTTTATAAGGTCTTATAGAAGACACCTATTAAAGGAGCATGAAAACCAAAGTGATACTCCCGATGATCCCCTTGAAGGTCCAGCCCAGCCTGTTGACATACAGCTTGCTGAAAATGAGCCTGTACAGGGAGTTGAGGATGAATGGGATGAACTAGGGCAAGATGACATGACCAACCGGGTAGCCCTTTTTTTAGCTCATCTGAGGTCTAAACCTTCTCTGACATTCTCTAACTTAAACTTTATGGTTCAACACACCTCTAGTTTAATTGGTGATATTGTGGGCAAACTAGAATCAAAGACTATGTCTTTATTTCGTCATTTTGGTCTTGATCAAAGCCCAGAGGTAGAAGAGCTTGGGCTGGAGTTCTTGGAATTAGCCGAGCCTTTCAAAGGACTTAATACAGATTATAAACAGATGCAGTATTTTGCTAAATCAGGAAACTTCATTCAGCCAGTTGAGGAGATTTTCACTGGGGGGGGCATGCTTTGTTCAGCAAAGAGCCTCTGCCACTGGCACTGTGCGACAAGTCTCAGTTCGTGATTCATATCAGCGTATTCCGCTGCAGCGCCTTCTAACCAAGCTACTTGAAATTCCTGGGGTTTTACAGGCCATGCAAGAATGGCAGCAGAGAGAGAGTGATGCTCTTCAAGATTTATTTGATGGGCAGTTTTGTAAAACGCATCCACTGTTATTAAAAGAGGTTTCGATCCCACTTATGATTTACCAAGATGATTGTGAGACAGTCAATCCGCTTGGGTCTAAGACTGGGGTTCACAAGTTAGGATTTATATATTTCACCCTAAAGAGCTTGCCACCAGACCTGCTATCAAGTTTGCAGTCACACTTCCTTTTAGCAGTGTACAAATCCGATGACGCTAAGACCTATGGCCTTGATGCAGTGCTGCGCCCTATTGTGGAAGAGATCAGGTGTCTTGAGAGGGATGGCATCACTGTTGATACCCCCAACTTTCAAGGTGTTGTAAGGTTTACAGTGGTCCAGGTAGTGGGAGACAATTTGGGCGTGAATGCCATGCTTGGCTATATTGAAAGCTTCTCTGGAAATTATATGTGTCGGTTTTGCAGAATACATAAGGATGCCCGGAGGTCTCAGACGCTGGCAGATCCTGCACTATTGCGTGATGTCAATAGTCATGAGGCAGATTTGCGTACAGCCGACCGCTCCCAGACAGGCCTGAAAAGAGACAGTGTCTTGAATGACTTGTCTTTCTATCATGTAACCGACAACATAGCACCTGACATCATGCATGATATACTGGAAGGCGTAGGGCCATATGAAGTCAAGCTTGTGTTAACTTCGCTGATTGAGCAGAAACATCTAACACTTGACAAACTAAACTACAGAATCACAAGCTTTGACTACGGCTTTTGTGATAAGGGTAACAAACCTTCTGTAATTAGTAAGGATGATCTAAAAAAGGTTAAAGGCGCCATGCATCAATCAGCAGCTCAAATGTGGTGCCTACTTAGGTTGCTGCCGACAATGATAGGTGACCTGGTCCCCATGCATTGCAAGGAATGGAAACTTCTCCTACTGTTACTGTTAAGTATGGAGTTCATCTTCTCTCCTTCTCTTACTGTTGAAGCAACACTACTTAGCTAAAATCCTTGAAGAGCATCACTCTCTCTTCCTGGAGCTCTATCCTCTTCACTATTTGCTGCCAAAACACCACTTCATGCTCCATTACCCAAGAGCCATTCAAAAGCTCGGACCCTTGACTCAGTTTTGGGCTATGAGATTCGAAGCGAAACACAACTTTTTTAAACGGGTTAGCCATGTACATGCAATTTCCGAAACATTTGCAAAACCATGGCCTTTCGCCATCAGATAGCGCAGTGCTATCATTTGCTGTGTGGAACTGTGTTGAGCCACAATACAGAAGTTGGTCCAGGGCACACTACCTTTCTGGCCAACATTGAGGGAGTTAAAGACATCGAAAGTGGTCTAACAGGCATTCCCCTTTTCAGTGAATTGTATGAAACCAGCTTCGGTTACCTTTAAGGGAACTGCATATCGAGCAGGCATTGACTGTATTCCTGTCTATGACCCAGATGGAGAGCCCCAATTTGGTCTCATAAAGTCCATTTTAGTACTAGACCAAACATCACACACACCAACAATAAACTTGTTGTACAGAAGTGGGAAACACAATGGTTTGATAGGCATTTCTTTGCATACAGTGTGATTCCCACTCAAGTTTTGGCAGCTGTTGATGTGAGAGAGCTGCTTGATCACCATCCCCTACATGCAGTGAAGTCATTCAGCGAGACTGATGACAGTTTATACATTTCACTGCGCTATAGACTTTTTTAGAAAATCAGTTTACTGCCACCAGTACAGTAGTATGACACTTTGTAAATAGCCTTTTGACTCGACAAGTCCATTTTTTCCTGCCATATTTGTTTAGTGGTTAGCTATAAATGCTGCTTAAAAGGTGCCTTTGGACTACAGGGATGATCATGCGATGGAGTACTGGGATGTTTCTGTAAATACTGGGATGGATGTGATCAATTGTACAGTAAGTATTTTTTGTTTAATCTGTCTACATATCGTTGCTGTTGGGCAGAAACCTTGTGTCTCCATATTTAAACTATGTTTTTTATATTTCTAAATGTACTAATTCGTCATAGTGTTGTACAAAAGTAGTACAAATAGATCTACAAGCTCCCAACGTCAAGAGCTTGTCGATTGGCTATTTCACAATTTTAAAATGTTAAAAATTATAAACGGAACAATTTTGGACATACACGGTTTCCACCCGACGGCGACGGGTAGTCACTGTCAGTTAAGAAGTTACATGTTTGTTTTATATCTTTTTCAATTTGCCGCAGATCTGCATGGTCCAAACTTGTCGCATTTTTCATTCACTCGGGTGAAGGGTTTCTGAGTGGTTTTGTGTCTCTTAGGGGTCAATATAAACCATACTTTACACAGGTCTCTGAATTTATCAAAACTTTGGCGTGGTGCATATCTTTCACACAATGCATACTGTGTGCAGTCTACTGAGTCTGCTGGTGTGGTACACTGATTTACATTACTGATGCTCATCCGGCAATTCTAGGTGGCTGTCACTGTTTGTTCCATTAACCTGGGTTCTGTTTAGATTGAACCTGCTGTGCCACCTACAAGTCCTGATGTCCAACCAACTGCCACAACTCCACCCTCCATGGAGGACCAAACGGCACCTGTCGTACCAGCGATGATACCTCAAACACTACATATAATTCCACAATTTGTAAGCTCCACTTTTTAAGACTTGGGTTTCACTTTTTTCTTTAATCAACACTAAAGAGTAATAAACGATATCTGTGATGTTGTCCCTTCTTGCAATTTTCTCAGGATATCCGCCAGATTCTCACAGGCTCAACTGAAGGCAAGCTGATCCTGGGGAGCCTTGATGAGGATGTGATCATCCCTTCGCAAAGAAAGTGCCTTGTCCGTATTTTGGTATCTCACCTCATGGAGAAGTTTGGAGAGAGGTAATTAAAAATAGTAGGGTTTTTTCTTGTTTTTGCTGAATGTTATGTTGGTTTGAAAAAGGTATATGAATCTTCTTTCAGGGGAAAAGATAAGACGGGACACTACTTTCAAGTCTCACATTTACCTAGACCACCAACATAAACATGCACAACACATGTACCAAAACACACGTTCAGTAGTGTTTTTAATTTATTAGGATGCCTATTAGCTGCAGAATATGCTACAGCCATTATACTGGGGTGCAACACATGTTTTAGAAATACTTAAGATCTAATTTGATGCTGGTAATTTAGTTTTTCTGTGTTTGCAGTCCTACCAGTGAGACAAAAAAGGCCTTGGCTGCAGCTTTGATTCATGGGTTTCCCTCCTTGAAGGACGAGTCGGACACAAGCAGTGGCTTCGTAAGTAATTAACATTTTATTGAGGAATTGATGCTAAAACAGTCAGTTGAACACAATATAACTCATCTCCCAGCACCAGAGTACTGGACTTCTGTGCTGTTTGATGCCCGGTGTTGTCAGACAGACATACAGACAAACCCTGTTCTAGATGGCTCAGCCACATGTTGTCGCCACGCTATCAAAATGTGCCTCATCTCTATTCACCAAAGACTTTCATTTATTGACAGGGATACTGGTTCACCCCAGGACGGAACCACCGCCCAGCCACTGGATTCCTCGAAGAGAGGCTTCGGAACGTCAGAAAGAGGAAGAAAACCGGCCAGGTCACGGAGCACGCAGCAGACACCACCACAAAGTAGTGAAGCTGGCACTCGTAGGACATTCATACCAGGTAATCGTTGGAACTGAATAATTTGTTTAAGTAATACAGACACATAATTTGAGATTGTTAATATCCTTATGTGTACTTTTATAGAATGTACCATATCGGAAGAAAGAGCCATACAGTGTAAAGAATGGCTGAAACACAATTCGCAGCCCCTCAACCAGGTGGAGCAATACATGCAGGATACAGCAGTGTACAGGTCAGTAGGAATGCACTGAGGACACTAGCTGCAGCACTCATTCAATGTCATTTTGCCTATGCATGCACCTCATCATGGTACTGTTGCACCTCAAGTCATTCAAATCTGAACTACAGACTTCTCAAAACAAACTACTACTAGACCTCTCACACCTATGACCTAACCCCTGCTCATTATGATGCTATAGTGGGATGGCTCAGGGGAGGACAGAGTACAGCAACTTGCAATGGGCCTGGTTTTCAAGGGACCAGTGCCATGTACCTGTCAAAAATAAAAGGGCACAACACCAGTGGGAGCTCCATTACTCTCCCCCCCCCCCCCCCCCATAATCGACATAAACATGGGGATGAATGCATTTTACTATTATGCTACCAAAATGTGGAACACCCTACCACCAGCCATCAAGAAAGTGCAACTCCTTACCCTCCAAAACTGCCATACAAGAGCACCTGTCTGCAACTGCCCTCGGGGCTTTTTGTGTTATCCTTTTAACATTCTTGTACTGCTGTACTTTCTGCAAACTATCAAACAGGGCCAAGTCTTTAAGGGAAAACGGGTGGGACATTCAGGGGATCCGCCAAGAGTTCCCACATCTATTCACTCCAGGCATGGTAAGTTAGGAAGGAGTATATGTTTACATATGATGTGGATGCATTGTTTATAACAATCTTTTATCAGTATGTCAGCTGCCACATTGAATTTTCTTTTTCATTTAGATTGCACAGGACTTTCAGATCCTACATAGAGAGGCTGCGCCTAAGCTCTTCGAAACCTGGCTCCCTTTGTTTAAAGACGAGATCCTGCACCTGGCGAGACGGGAAGGGAAACTTATCTCGTCGCTTGATGGATTAACACCCGGTAATACATTGTTATATTGTACAGTAGACTTTATTTTGCTACTAAATGACCAATTCACAGATTGCCATGCCACACCTATAACATTGTCTTCCTACAGATTGTTTGGGGGAACTTGCTCTGAGCCAGTTACCAACACTGCTTCCACCAACTGTCTACAGGGTTGGCCGAAAAGTGTTCCGGTACACTATCGAGGGTCTAAGTTGGCCTTCATCGATCATAAGCCTGTAAGTCCCTCTGCATATCTAAAGGGAAATGTTATTCTTTTAATCACTTGAACCCAGCATCCATATTCTTTGGGGGGGGTGGCGGGGACATTATCCAAAAATGGCAGCTAGATCGGCTATTTTTGGCGAAGAGATTTGGTAAAGATGGAAAACAGTGGTCTAAAGTACAGAGCCAACCAGGTCCAGTTTAAGTGGTTAAGAATGTGGCCTGACTGCCTGTTATTCCTGGGCTCAAGAATAATTCAGAACATTGTTTCTGAATATGCATTTTATCAGCCACTGCCAAATCTTGCTTACTCTTTGCTTTTGCACAATCTTTTACTTTGTTTAATTTATCTTGTCTTTTGTTCTTTATTTCTTTCTCAGGTTGGAACAAACTTGGTGAGTACCTCCATGAGGCGAAGGTGTCAAGACCTTACCCATATGTCCTGTCCCTGGGAAACGATATTTGGCACACCTCTCAGGCGTTCGTTATTCTTGATGGGGAGGCGTTGGAACAAAACACATTGCTTCAGGCAGTCGATGTCTGTTTCAAGGTATTCTATATCTTTGACATCGACTACACAAAGCAGTGTGAAGCTGTATGGAAATTCTTCCAAAATGCAGTGTACGAAATCAAGGGAGGAGGAGGAGTCAAAACTGCTACGTCCTTGCGTGCAGCAATACTTGCTTGCAAGTAGACTTGTGGTCTTGATCCTTTTCTTTTCTTCTGCTGGTCCTCCTGTTCTATTCTCTCTCTTCTTCTGCTTGTCTCCAGAATAGGGTTCTATCTGGTTAAATCAATATTGCAGGATTTTTGAAGTGTGTGTGTGTGATGTTCAAAATACTACCTAATGCTCAAAGTATTTATGAGCAAGTGTGTGTGCTGAGTTAAAAGAGATAAATGGTGGAAGCATAAATTGTTAAAATGTTTATTTGCACTTAGTTTCCTGTCGTTCGGCTCACCTAAAGGAGCAGTACATTTTTGTGATCATGTTGGAGGATTTTCTTTGTACGTTTACATGGCCAGTATATGAACCAGTAATTTCTGAAAAAAACGTATGTTGCTATTAGTGGTTCTCAAACCAGAAGCAAAGATTTTGAGATTTAGAAAGGGCAGATCTACAAGCCTCATAGCGTGGCACAAAGTGCTATGAGCTTGTAGATCTGGATGCTGTTATGATGTGTTTTATTCTAATGTGTGTTATGTACAGTACAGCCTGTAAACAACACACAGAACACAGCCTGTGTTGTTTACAGGCTGTACTGTACATGCATAAATGTTAAGTTTTGCCCTTTATTGTGAACTGAATCTTTTGCCCTTTATTGTGAACTGAATCTTTTGCACTTTATTGAACTGTCAATTGTTATAACAATAAAATGAATATTTTTCTAAGATTCCAACATTGTTTAAAAGCGTTTATTGCATATTATATTATTTGCATGACCAAATATAGGATGTATTTTAAAAGGGTTTGTAATTTAAATGTTTAAGAGACATGGGTATTGCATTAAAAACATGACGATAATAACTTGTAGAATTAACCCATCGCAGCTATTATGACCCAGCATTTTGGTGTAATATTTAACCCAATCTATGGTAGAATTACCCAGGGCTGTAATTAATTTAACCCAGCATTTGGATTAAATGTATAACCCATCTGCTGTGGTTAAAATACACAACCCATTTCGTTGGGTCAAATTAACTACTGCTGGGTTGGTCCAATATTGATCCTGGCGTTGGGTTAAAACGACCCAAATGGGGTTGTTTTTAACCCAGCATTTTTTAGTGTGCACACACTTGGACTGTGCGCACTCAAACACACATGGAAGATAAAGATTGAAAAAAAAAAAAGGAAGTGGAGAGATTTGTAAAACAAATGTGATTGATTGTTCTGAGTTTATTGCTGATGTGTTCGGATCCGGCTTGTTATTGAAGTGTCTCTGCTATGTGCACTATTTGTTGTTGAAATCATTTGATTAATGTTCTGATTGAAGGTCAACAGTTAATGGCAGTATTGATCCTGTGTTGTTACTTAACAAAAGGAAGGGAGATGTTACAGGGTGGTTTAGGCTAGGTGCAGCTCCCACCCTGTGGACGTATTGTGCCTGTGTTATAGATATATCTGCCTCACGTGAATATACCTCAGTTGTATGATTGCCTGCTCAATGTGAATACACGGCGTTGAGACACAGCCTGAGTTGCCTTGTTTATTAATGCACATACATCTACAAACAGACACCCCCTTGATGAGAAACTGTAAGAAATGATCGGGGAATCCCTCCGGAGTGGAGTCATGACGACTAGGTTTTTAATTATTTGTTTGTATTTGGTGGTTTGTGTTCCAGCTTTCGAATCAGCAACTCCATAATCCACCAGTTAAAGGAAATACAACGAATGTGTTGTGTTATATTAGCTGTACAATTGACCACATGGTGTTCTAGTTTCCATACCTACTGTGTTTTACGAGCGACTTATCAAGTCTTGGCAAACGGCAATAAAACACGATTAAACGTGATAGTATATAAAACCATGCTCGTATCTACAACCTATGGAAATGCAACCTGGCGTCAGTTTAGACGTAATTCTGTTCTCCTGCTTATCGCATCATTTATTAGAAAACATTCATAACATTAACACAACATATTCGAGGTGGTTTTAAATAATATATCCGTATTATTTATTTCTCCAAGTTATGTTTTTGTGTGCACTGAGGAGTCGCAAACAGGCGTTTGTTTAATCATTTTAAGATTGGCATTAATCAATGTTTGAAAATGAATTCTTCATATGATAAATGAGAGGTAACATTTTATTTATGGTATTATTTCCACATTGTCCATTCTTCCTTCTGCCAACGGTATGTCGCAGTTTCTTGTCCCTCCCGTTGTTGTGCTATGTGCGTACGCATGGGTTAGAATTTGCGTGGAGGACCGCACATTTTCCCGTCAAGTTAATATTTTATAAATCGCAAACATTGCGTAGAAACTGGCGTACGCCATTTCTTGGGTGTATATCCCTTTATAAATGAGGCCCCTGGGCTGTTCCCAGGACAGAGGTTTATTTATACAGTCGGGACAGAGAGAGATTCTTTAGATAGAAAGCCTACACTTTATTGTCAACAAGAAAATTATCGAAGAACATTTCACCAATCTTGCCTCTCCTCAAACCCTATACTTTATTTGTCCTACAAAGGGGACATTTACGTTGTGACAGCAAAGTATAGAGATATAGAGAGATGCCGAAACCCTGGTGCATGCGTTTGTCACCACCTGCTTGGACTACTGCAATGGTGTCCTGTTCGGGGGTTCCCAACAAAACCCTGGACAGGCTCCAGTATGTCCAAAACTGTGCAGCTCGGGTCCTCACGCACACAAAAGCCGTGGCAGCACATCACTCCCACCCTCATCCAACTCCACTGGTTGCCGGTCAAGTCCCGCATATCTTACAAAGTCCTCCTCCTTACCTACAAGTCCCTCCATGCCCTTTGCCCCCCCAGTACCTATCGGACATCCTTCACCCACATGCCCCACCCCAGGAACCTGCGGTCCCTCAGATTCTGGCCTGCTTACCACCCCTCGCACCAAACTGCGAACCTTCGGGGACAGAGCCTTCAGTGCTGGCAGCCCCCACCCTCTGGAACGCTCTCCCTGCGGAGATTCGCAACATCCCCACACTTGACGCCTTCAAAGGACCCTCAAGTCCCATCTGTTTGCCAAGGCTTTCGGCTTTCGGCTGTCTGACCTTTGTTTTGTTATGTTTGTTTTTGCCCTATTACTTGTAAAGCGACTTTGGGTCCCTTGAAAGGCGCTATAGAAATCAAAGCTATTATTATTATTATAGACGAAGAAAATAGAACACTATAGTAGATATAGCCTAGATGTAGAATTATCTTCAGTTTAGTCGTCTACAGTCAGTGATGGAAGAAGTATTCAAATTGAATTGATTATTTAAAAACAAGGGACAGTGTACATTAATCAACATAAAACATGTAAAAGTACTCGAATTAGCCAAAAGGCTTGTTTTCATGATAGTCCCTTTGCCAGATGGTGCTAGACATCCTAAAAGCAATAATACAAATGGATTACAATTATTTACTTGAGTATAAGTACCATAATACCCAACCCCGTCTCATAAAAAAACGTGTAATAACTACGTTGGTCCACAAAGTAGGACGTAGTATTTCTACGAAAACGCCTCTGAAATTGTTACAAATGCCTACGTTTTTTTTCACCATTCATTCCCAATTCCAAAAAAAACATGGCCGACATTCGTTTTATTCTCGGTGGAAAATGGTTAGTTTGGCGATTATTAAAATGCCCTTTGATGTCATTTGATGCGAGAAATATGAGTTGGTTATTTCAGATTGTGTGTGCAGTGGATGTACATGATCTTTAGTTTGCTAGTTATTACGAAGATTACTTCAAGAAATTGTGTCTATACAACGTTTTCATTGTTACCAAGGTGGTTGCTAGGGATGCTGCTATCGATATTATTTCTGTTATGTTGGGTAAAATGGTGTTATCTTTATTGCTACCCCCTTCCCCGTCAATGTATAGTGTTGGTCCACATTGCAAACGTATTAGTTTAACAAAATCGCATCTAAAATGGTGGCATAGTGTGGTGCCGAGAGATGGGAGTCGGAGGCGGGGTATCAAAGGTACAAGCTAGACTTTTATTTAGCATCTCAAAACACATGTAAACAGCTTCATGCCCGGGAAGCGAAGACCGGCGGAGACAGGAAGTCCGGCTCACTAAAATGTCCGTGCAGAACAATACCCTAAGATCCGTGGGGTGAATAATGTCAATCGCCACAATAGATACGTTATTTTCCCCTGTGCAATTCTCCATTTACTCAACAATAACACCTAATTATCCTTGTGTTTATTTATTTGTTTGATTAATAAACACAAGTTGGAGTCCGTCAGGACCGAGGATCGGAGCAGTTCATTTGCTTTACAGAATATTACACCCGGAAGTGAGTATTCTCTTCGCTTCGCTTGACAAACCCCGTGATAGTCCTCAAGCTCTGTGATTGGAGAGTGTCCAGAGCGTCGAACAGCACTTTGAAATGGGATGGAACCACGCAGACTGTCCAAAACTGGATTTGAACGGGTCCCACCGTGAGAACATGCACTTGTCAAGGTTCAGAGGCACATTGTGCAAATATGGCAGTAGCCATCGATAATCTTAAAATAAGATATACTTTATTGATCCCAAGTTGGAAACATTTGCGTTACATCAGCATGTGTATAGTTGTAAATATGCAGTGGTGTTTATTTGTAAATCATTTAGTATAATCACACAAATTCTGTGTTTTATATTTAATAATTCTGTGTTCTTTATTTATTGATTGTTCAATACCTGACAAGGTCGGAGATGAAAACTTTGGTCACAGGTTCCTCAACAGTGCATCACAACACATCTTTCAATATGTGTACCTCACCATTAAATTGTCATATTCTGCACATTTCTTATACTATCTACATACATCTTAGAGTATAATACATATGTATAATATCAGTTAAAATAAGTGCTTCAACATAGTTAACATTGCTGGAGGTATGCACAAATATTGATAGATGTCTTGTAATGCACTGTTGAGGAACCTGCGACCCAAGTTTTTCATTCAGTGCAGAACTACACCACAGTTGTAGGCCTATATGACATGTCAATAAACCTTAGAACATCTTGAAATCTTGAAAGGGATGTGCAAAATAGTCATTATATACAGTCTTTACTTAACTATTAGTAGAGAATAACGAGTAATGAATATACTTTATAGGGATTCTATTAATATCTAATAATAAAATAATGAAATTCAATAACATGCTTTAACACTAGGTGTCCCTTTATATCAGCCGTGCACCTTTATGGTGTAAATACAGCCTATCTACCAATTGGATCAATATAAAAGGTCCGCCGAATTAGTGTTGATACTGCAAGGAGACGTATTGTGTGAAAAGAAATGTAAGATGTTGTTCAATGGCTGATATATTAATGATCCACGTCACGTTTCCAGTGTTGGCGGCAGTTCCTCATGTTTGTCTAGAAGTCTTCTCATCAGGGCTCTATAAATACCGAAACTACGGCAGATATGTAATATTTAATGCAACCGAACCGTGTATTTACAATGCCGTTATGTGATGACTTTCAAAGAGAAAAGAAAGTACACTCGGAATAAAGTGTTTTCGGTCTGTTTTCCGGGTATTTGTTAATGACGATGTGCTGTGAGATGTGAGACTGGAATTGCACAGGGGGAAATAACGTAGGCCTATCTTTAGATGCGGATTTTGTTAAACTAATATGTTTGCGCTGTGGACCAACACTATACTTTGACGGGGTAGGGGGGTAGCAATAAAGATAACACCATTAAACAGTTACACAACATAACAGAAATAATATCGATAGCAGCGTCCCTAGCAACCACCTTGGTAACAATGAAAACGTTGTATAG
Organism: Pseudochaenichthys georgianus; assembly: GCF_902827115.2. NCBI lineage: Eukaryota > Metazoa > Chordata > Actinopteri > Perciformes > Channichthyidae > Pseudochaenichthys > Pseudochaenichthys georgianus. Next base: position 982,106 of record NC_047508.1, on the reverse strand, counting down.
ACACCATTTCCTGAAGTAATCTTCGTAATAACTAGCAAACTAAGATCATGTACATCCACTGCACACATTATCTGAAATAACAACTCATATTTCTCGCATCAAATGACATCAAAACGCATTTTAATGGCCAAACTAACTTTAAATAGGCATTTTCCACCGAGAATAAACGAAGTTCGGCCATGTTTTTTTCTTCTGCAGGGAGAAATGTGAAGATCACATGACGTAGACGCAGCCATTGGAATGAATGGTGAAAAAAAATGTAGGGATCTTAAAATTTCAGAGGCGTTTTCGTAGAAATACTACGTCCTACGTCGTGGACCAACGAAGTTATTACACGTTTTTTTGTGAGACTGGGTTGCAATACCTGTAAAAATACTCAATTTCAAGTAAAAAGTACGGCAAACGTAAGTACCGTTGAGAAAATGAACTTTAAGTATATGGGGGGAAAGTACTAATTGCAGAAAAATAAAAAAATATTTAAACATTTTTTTATATTTTAAAGTAAAAGCAGCAGATTTTCCCATTTGAGAAGCTAGACTGTCAAATATTTTTGAACCAAAACTAATTAGTTTTCTGTGAATGTGTACCAAAGTACAGCACTAGTATATCGTCACTTTGCACCTCTGCCCAGTGCAGCCTGTCCTTATTATAATCCATGGTCCTGAGGTGAGGGCAGGGTGCAGGGCCTGCAGGTAGCCTGTGTCCGCCAGAGGGCGCTGACACCGCTGCAGAGCGGCTGGAAATCAAAGCAGAAGAAGAGCTCGGAATAACAGCAGCTATCATGTTATTGCTCATCATGTCGGTGTAGAAGGAGAACAAAACCCAGAACAATCATCCTGATCCGAGACGGAGTCTGTACGATGGCGGGAGAGGAGGAGAGGGGGGTGGTCCGGGTCAAAGTCAAGGTAGGAGGATTCAGAAAGAGGAACAAATATTCTGCCAACGTCCGCTAGTTAGCTAGCACCACGTCACCCTGTTTAATTACTACTAGTTTATTAAAAGACTGATTAATGTCGGCTGGATGTGCTGCAGCTCTTTGTCGTGCTGAACGTAGAGATGGACCTGGTGCTGGAGCAGCTTCCGGACAGGCTTTGTGTACCGCAGGGGCTCAGCTTCTCTCCGGTGTCCGCTCTGCTCTCTATGACAGCCGCTGTTCCCAAATATTCTTTCCATCCGCTCATTCTGGCTGTTCTATAACTGTAACAGCCGAGTGATGATTGACCCGCTGACAGTGATCTATCAGAACTCGGTATCAAGGACTAATGCTCCTCCTCACAGCAGGGAACCTACCACTGACGCCTCTGCCTGCTCAGCACTGCCTGACGTCACCTGCAGCTGCTGTTTCAACATGTTACTCAAGTGGGAAACATGTTGGCATCTAAATACTTAAAGTAGCGGACAGTTAAAGTAGTCGTTGTGCAGATTGGTCCATTTCAGAATAATATATATGATATGTTTTATAATGATTGATCATGAAAGTGTTCTCAAAGCTGGTGAAGGTGCAGCTAGTCTGAATGGCTTTGTAGACTGCAGGGTAGCTGGTGGATTTACTCCAGGTGGAACTAAAGTCTGATTCAACACTTGGTTATATTTACCATCATTCATCCACATCTGTAAAGTAACTAAGGTGTTAAATACATGTAGTGGATTAGAAGTACATGATTTACTGAAACGGAACCACATGTGAACCAAACATAGAATAATGCACTCCGTCGTTGTTTCGCGGCAGGTTGTGGATCATCTCCAATTGTAGTGGAGTAGAAATAAGAAGTAGCATAAATGGTAAAGTACAAGTATCTCAAAATTGTACTTAAGTACAGCACTTGAGTACTTAGTTACTTCCCAACTCTGCTAAACTCATATTTGTTGTTTCATTGCTTTATTATATGTGGTAAAATCTGTTGTTTTGTTATTATCATAGAGTAGGAACACACTGCTCTCTCAATAGCTATGTGTTGTGTATACTTCTTACTACAGCTGGACAATAATGAAATAGTATCCGGTATTAGTTTAACATAGGACTGGGCAATTTAGGATATCATTTGATGTAATATCATTTAAAGATTGCAGTATTGTTTTAACATCCCTGCTCAGTGCAATGCTTTTAACAAGGTATTCTTAATCAGACTGCTTTGTGTGTGTTACCATGCAACATCGTATAGTCAGTGGCTAGCAGGACATGTATACATGTTCTCTATGATTTCACCCGACTGGTAGGTTCATGTTGCACTTCTTAATAATAGAACATATTGAGTACTTTGAGTGGTTGCAAAGACTAGAAAGGCACCGTAAATGCAATCCAGTTCCATTTATTTTACATACACTAATTATGAATTGAATGACCAGAAAACAAGCTATAATATTGTTGTCAAAGTTTTCTATAAAGAATTAGACAACAGTCCCTCGTCAGATATCTCTTACCCCATCAGCCCGCTCCACGGTGAACAGTCAGCACACGCTGATTGTGTCCTGCACTGGAACAGGACACGGGGCAAGAGACAACACTTCAGATATCAGCAAACGTCTCCTTGTTGTTGACGACGGGCACTGTTGTTGTTTCCTAACTGCAGAACATGGCACATGTTGTTCTCCCCAAAGTGTCATGATGTTTTGATGTTATGCTTTCAGAAATGTGATCAGGTGCTTCCTGTGGAATTCCGCTCCTTTGCTGTAGACCCTCAGATTACATCACTGGAGGTCCTTCAGCACATTCTGATCCGAGCCTTTGATTTGAACGGGTAAGAGTCCTCCCCTGCCTCAGCTGCTACACAGACACATTACGCGTGTCAGCATTTTTCTTCCTGTTTGTCTTCCAAACTAGGAAGCGGAACTTTGGGATCAGCTACCTGTCCCGGGACTGGAGCGGCGCTGAAATGTATCTGTCTCTGCTGTCCGATGGGGACCTGGATGCTGCGTTCGTCAGTTCAGCCAAACCAGTTCTGCAGCTCAAGATGGACATCAAGCCTTTAGAAGAAAGTAAGACGTCCAGTGTGTCCCCGAAGCAGGCCTCGAGACAAGAAGATCAAATATAACAGATAACAGTGTGTTTAAATGTTGCATAGTCCTCATGCACCCTGTGAAGGAATCTAAAATGAAGACTTGAATGAAGTCAAAATTTGTCTCAATGAATTCCCATTTAAAGGTAGACTGTGTAAGATCTGGCAGAATGAAAATGTACACTATTATTTAAAGTGACTACAATGATCAACAGAATGTGAGGAGATTACAGTGTTGACGGTATGTCAAAGAAGTGCACGGCATCAGCATGCTAACTGACGCTCTTGTTTCACCATGTGTTCCCCTGGAGGGGAGAGTGACTGGACGTAGCGCAGAGGAGGAAGAGGTTCTGTATAACTACCTGACTGACTGTCTGGTGCAGCCAGACACTTCCCTAAGCTCAGCGAAGAACATCACGGGGTTAAGGAGAGATGTGTGTTTAAGCTGTGGGAGCACTACCATGTTCTGTTGGACTACTAAAGGCTGATCTACATAGTAGATACTCTGCCTGGTACTGATCATGGAGAATTGATTCGTCATTACTTAGGTTGGAATTGAAATAAAAAAGCAAAGTTAAAGATTGAATAATATCTGAATGAATAATACATGCATAAGTTGTTAGGCCTACACATCTAGTGCTGTGTATCACACTGTGACATGCTGACTTTGTTTCAAGTCATTTCACAGCCCTTAGCCTAAGGTCCAGGATCCTCCTTTTGGCTTAACATGGTGTGAAAGTGCAAACATATAAGCACTTAATCAAGACGTACTTAACCTTCAACATGATCTGTTGGTTGTTTCATAATGCACTTTAATGCTTACACTAAAAGTCTTAAATGGGCTTGAGTTGGGAACCTATTCTTCGAATGAGGAATATGACGGAGAGTTGGCGCCAGAATAGATCATGTGTTGTGCTTTGTGTTCACCTGCAGGTCCAGTGATGGAGGACTGGGACATCATCAGCCCCAAAGACGTGATTGGCTTTAGAGCAGCTCCTCCCAGAGAGGACCCGCACACTGGCGTCTGCAGCCCTCCCCCTCACCCAGTCTCTGCTGACCAGGTCCAGCTGCTCAGCCTTCCTATACAGTCTCTTGTCGTGCGTCTGGATGTGTGCTATGTGTTGTGTGTGCAATGTGTTTGTGTGTGTGCTATGTGTTGTGTGTGTGCGTTCACCGCTTTGTTATCACATCAGATTCAACCTGACTGTCATTACACGGAGTACAAGTTCTGGGACACCGAACTGCGGTTTACATCCAACCAGAAGGGCGAAACATTAGCTTCGTGCAGATCGATCGTTAGTATAGTGTAAATATATACATCTGACATTATTTACATCACGTACAGTTTAAGGCACTGTAACATGGCCTGTTGCAGCGCTCACACAGGGTCAGGGGTATGTGTCGTTGATGTTGGCAAGCCTGTTCCTCGTCATTCGTAATCTAAACGTCAATCCATTGTTACACGCATCCACAGGGGAAGTCATTTTGTAACCACCACGCTTTAGAATTGCCATTGCTTTGTTTGTGGTTTGCGCACAACCACAAGGCCTCTTCCACCTTCGCTCCTCTGCCAGGGTCTTTTCTCTGATGCCTGGTTCTGTGTGTTCAGGTGGGCCGCACCCTGTCGAAGGTACAGCAGGCGTTCAGCTGGGCGTACGGGGAGGAGATCAAGCCTTTCAAGCCCCCCCTGAGCGACGCAGAGTTTCACAGTTACCTGAACGGGCAGGGCCAGCTGAGCCGCCCCGAGGAGCTGCGGCTGCGCATCTACCATGGGGGGGTGGAGCCTTCCCTGCGCAAGGTGCAGCACACATGTTTCAAATCTCATGTCCTAAATAAACAGGGTTGGGTGTTCAATATATTCATATAAGGTGTGTTTATTTAGATTCTGCCTGTCAAATACGGTTCTTATTCGGTGCTAGAACTTATTCTTGGCATTGTATATCAGTAAGACGGGAAACAACCATGTGTTGGGTAGAACCCACCTTTCATTTGGTAGATTAAGGCTGTTTGTCATAAATGAGGATTACATCTCTAAATATGTACACTTCCCCCAAAGAGATAACCCCAGACATGTTTCTCTGTGTCTTCTACCAACAAAACTGAAAACAAATGAACTTTCATTTGTACTTAATGTCTGTGCCAGGTGGTCTGGCGGTACCTGCTGAACGTCTACCCTGACGGGCTGAGCGGACAGGAGAGGATGGACTACATGAAGAGGAAGACGAGGGAGTACGACCAGCTGAAGAGGGAGTGGACCGCGCGGGTCAGCTACGAGGACCTGGAGTTCATCCGAGGGAACGTTCTGAAGGACGTGCTGAGGACGGACCGGGCTCACCCCTACTATGCCGGCTCAGAGGACAGCCCCCACCTCACCGCCCTCACCGACCTGCTCACCACCTTCGCCATCACACATCCACAGGTGGGTGCACATCAATCGGGTTGGATAGCAAGAATAAATGTGAATACTCTTTATTTTATTTAACTAATACTAACACAAGACACAGAACCAAGCAGAACACAGAAGCCAAATCACATCGTGTTTCCACAGTTGAGGTTATATATCAAATGTGGCGTATTAAATCATCATTTCCAATCTCTTAATGTGGAGGTTTCCAAAGAGTGGGAGATAACCAGAGAGCAGGTTGGATTTGAAGTATGCATACAGGTGTTCTAAAAACAACATCAACACTGCTCATTGACCTGAGGCCTGTACTACGAATCCATTTCAACAGACCCTGGATGTGTTTGAGTTACCCGGCTGAGCGGTAACTCGAGCTAGGGTTCCTCTGTCCGGCTGAGTGCGCGGTCACATGAAAGGGGCGGGGTTAGCAACATTTGACCAATCTCAAACATGGAGAAGCGCACTGACAGCGCAGCGTCATACTTCCAGAATGAAAAGTCAACTATAATATTAGACACATGAAGGCGTTAAACTTTAAACAGGACTTAAACACTTGATCAGGATCAAAGCCTCAGAGCCCGGGTGCACATAGTTACTCAGATGAGTACCAGCAGACGGCGTTTGGTACTCAGCCCACACCAAGCGTGGTCCTCCTCAGTGTCTCCTTCACTGTGCTCTATTCACATGAAGATGATGAAGATGCACCTCCCTGTCTCTTTTAAGCCTCCGATTTGCTTTCTCCAAAACGTGTTGCCAAAACGGTGACTTGAGTCATATCTGATTTCAGATGTGGGAAGTTACGAAGTACACTTCTTCAAGTACTCTACTTATATGATATTTGTACTTTACTTGACTTTGATCTAATGTGTAAAACTAGCTGCACCTCCACCAGCTCTGAGAACACCTTCATGATCAATCATTATAGAACATATCAGATATATTATTCTGACATGGACCAATCTGCACAACGACTACTTTCCACTTTTGGTCCTTCAACTATATTTTGATGAGAATACTTTTCTAATTTTACTTGAGTTTGAATGCAGGACTTTTACTGTAACAGAGTAACACTCTGGTACTTCTACTTTTACTCAAGAACAAGATCTGAGTACTTCTTCACCTCTGTCTGATTTCAAACTCTTCCACCCTGAGGAGGTGTGCAGCTGTGTGCTTCACTCACCTTGTTGTGAAGCAACCTGCAGCAGCTGACCACAGAGCGTGCACGTTGTGATCAGCTGATGCAGCGCAGTGCTCCAGTGTGTGCGCGGGGCACAGAGGGTGCTCAGGGGAGTCTCCCTCTGCAGCCAGTTGGCAGAGTTTTGGCACCATTCTGTTAACCCCGTCTGCACACGGCACCAACTCTGTCGTCCGGTGCTCTGAGCCTCTGCCTCCTGGAAGCTTCACAGGTCCGCGGGTCATGTCCTGGCGGCTCGGCCGGCTCCAGGTCAGTCAGTCACAGGAAGTCAGAAGAGTTTTAGCAGGGAGCGAAGCGGCAACGTAGCTGCTTAATGTCTTTGTTTTGTTGACATGTCTCGTCGTTTACTCCATTGACTGTTGACGAGAAACACGTGTATACGAAATATGTGTTTTGTTTTGAGGTACGCAAAGGCGCGTAGTGACACAAGGGACGTTACGCAATTCAGATTGTTGCCGTGCATGCGTACCAGCTACGTGCACCCCTGCAGAGCTGCAGCTGCAAGGGGAACACAGCTGGAACAGAACAAGTGTTGGAATGCGTCCATCAACAGTTGACACCTGTTGACACACCGTCTGACTTTCATTACCTCTGACTCAGTGTTTCCTCAACTTAATGTGCTGTTAAAATAATGCTTCTGCATCCAGTCTGTGACGCTGAGAGTGCTGCACGGCCAGACACGCTCAGGGACTCGGATCAGGACATATGATACATTATGAAGTGATATAAATGATAATGGGACACATCGACGTCTGCACTCACAGTGCCGCGGACTGTGGGCTGCGTAGGCCTAATGTGACTCTGATCCGGGTACTGATGTTGTGGCAGATATTTAAGAGCTTTCTTAACGCTAATGTTCTAATAGTCAGACTGCTCTGAAGATGGAGGTGATGTTCTGTTCATGTTCACGTTCACACAGTCGGTTGATGTTTGCCGGCCGTCTTTGCTGCAACGGCAATTCTATTTCGTCCCGTCTCGTTTTGGTTGGAACGTATGATCTAGATCAGGGGTCTCCAACCTTTCTTCTTCTGAGAGCGACTTTGATCAAATGAAAGTGGCCAAGAGCTACTTGCATCACATCGCTTACATTTATTCACATAGCCCTCATCAGTTGAATTAAGCTTTACTTTTGTACACGTGTGAAATTGCAATACCTAAAGCTTATCACAAATCTTAACTTCAAGGTCCAAGAAAACGAACATAGGAATATACACTGAAGGTTCACATAAATGTCCTTAATCACCGCCTGGCATGTGGCGCGGCATGGAGTCCACCAGGTGCATGCTGGGCCCACTTAGGTTCACTCTAACGGAGTCATTTCCATGTTCATCAGTCATCATGTCAGAAAGAGCTGCTTCACAAAGGCATGCAGAACAGAGCCACATAAAGCAGACGTGTTCAGTGCAGCTTGGCGATGTTCTGAGAGCTTTCTGGAGGCTCCAGACATGTTGTGAGTTTTGCTGAGATTTAAGCTGAACATGACTTTGGAGATTTATAACCTCCATCTCCACAGGATTGACACTGAACAGTTCAGCCTTCTTCTTCTTCTTCTTCTTCTTCTTCTTCTTCTTCTTCTTCTTCTTCTTCTTCTGCTTCTTCTTCTTCTTCTTCTTCTTCGTCTTCTTCTTCTTCTTCTTCTTCTTCTTCTTCTTCTTCACATGAAATTATAAATCAATTGTAAAGGTCTAGCCTCCCTAGTATATCTGTGTGTGAAGTTGTTCCATCCTCAAAAACAAAAAGCTAATGCTTCTGCAGTCGAGCTGCAGCTTCAAGCCACGGCCTTCTGTTAAGAAAGGACACTGAATGCCCTGAATGAGGCATGACACACCAGGAGTAGTGTGCATGTGGGTGCACACTTATTCTCTGTCTTACTGTTGCATGAATCTCATGAATGCATGAGACTAAGTTAGCTTCATCATCTCAATCAGTGATTAAGTGAATAATAAAGTTTCCATCGGGTCACTGTCAGCCTGTCACTCATTATTTTCAGGGCGGGGCTTGGAGGAACGGAGGAAACGGTGATCGCGGAAGCTTTTTTCCTGCCTTCAAACTTTACACACTATGTATGAACTGAAAATAGCAAGAGGACAGTCATACTCTGCAATCCAAGACTTGATGAAATCCACCAAAAACCTGACATGACGCATGCGTGCGATGGACATATCCAGTGCTAAAGCACCGCCTCTGGCGGTCATCCGGGACTCACAGAACCGTAGTTACAGACGTAACTATCATTTTTCTGTATTTCCTTTCTCCTGTAATATGACTTGATAGCTTTAAACTCTGCACACTGAGCTCTGATTGGTCCGCAGGCGGTGCTTTCACCGAGTTGATCTCTTATCCTTGAACCTAACTTGCTCCGGACCAGGCTAGCCGCTCAGCATCAGTTACCATGGAGATCTAGCCCGGTAAGGAGTGAACCAGCGTCGTAGTACAGGCCTCTGGTCAGCAGTTTGAGCTGTAACACACATTCCACATCGCTGAGTCATAACTGACACTCAAAGCCCCACACATAGATATAACACTCCTTATTTGGTTATGTGTGTGTTTTACCCTGCCATGTGAATCCTGTAACGTCATGCCATGTCATGTCTCGCTTCACTACAGTACACGGAACAGTTTCTTTCTTTTCTTTAGTAATAGAAGAAGTTAATAAAACCAAGATGGGCCGTGTAGTGGAAATGACTAGACTGGATTACATCAATAAAAGCTCTATATAAGTGATGATATTAATACAGGAATATGAGATATGATAATTATAACAAAAATCCAATCAATGCAGATTGTTGTCAACTGAACGTCATCACATGCAGTGCTGCAGTGACAGGAGGAAAAAGACAAGGCATGGTGTCATTGACTCTGAAGGACACGACTACCTTGTTTCCCAAATCAATGTAAATGACGTATTAAGGAAAATCAGTATAAAATCTATCGTGAATACGTATTTGACAGTTAACATGTAACTGTATGTTAAAGAGGGCCCTCTCGTCCTGTTTGGGGGTGTTCCTCTCCCGTAGTGTTCTACAGGTCTCTGTGCATGGCTAATGGCGCGTTTCCACTGTAGGCCTCGCTCGGCCTCGCTCGGGTTGGTTAGGCCTTATCAGAGCCATAGAGAGATAAGAGTTACGACACTCCCATAGACCTCCGTTGTAAAAAATGGTGGCGCCTACTTCCGGGGTATGGACATCGAAATAGTTCAACATATTGTCATTTGGGCGTTGGACCTCATTCACTTACATTACGGCGCGTCGATTAGTTCCAGAGGTAAGTTGCTGAAATATCGAACTCTTTTGAATTGTCAACTGTCTATATTGTATCAGAGGCCCTTTATGATGCTTATACTGGTCTTCATTTGTATATGCACAGCGTCATTATCTATACTTTATCTTGGTTATTACAACCCATTTTGCTAGCATTGCCTGCTAGTTAGCTAGCGCGACTTCCTCAGCTTTGAAGGTAAGATTTCAGTAATGAATCGCTAGCAGCTTATATATCAATGATGCTGGGTAACTAACGACAGGATTAGATTGATTATGTGTTTTTATTGTTATTTTGGTTTTTAATCTGCTGAACCTGACCGTGTCAGCCATCCTTAGTCGATTTTTCTGTATGATATAACTTAACTGCTAGCACAGTGGCGTTTGTGATAATATTTCATTGCATTTTGGGATATACTAACATTTCATTATGTGACATGTTGACTGTACTTAGTTTTTTTTGTACTGTTTCCGTGTTAACTTATCTGTACTGTACAACTAGCCTAGCGCTACTTTTTAATGCTTTGATGGCATGCTAGGATAAGATTCCTTTGTGTTGTAATATACACACTAGTTTAATGATTGTTCTGCAAAGGTATTATTCAGTCTTAAAATATATAGCCTACTGAACAGGCGACTCTACAGCAGTGAATGAAGGGTGAGCCTAAAAACATGGTCCATGCATCCAGAAATGTTTATTTTTAACAAAATTAGCACTTTTTTTTATTCAGCCTCATATGTCAGCCTCATATGGCTGCTGCTGCTGCTGCTGGAGGAGGAGGGGGCTGCTGCTGCTGAGGAGAGGGGCTGCTGCTGCTGCTGGAGAGGGGGGCTGCTGCTGCTGGAGGAGGTTGTGCTGCTGCTGCTGCTGGAGGAGGGGGCTGCTGCTGGAGGAGGGGGCTGCTGCTGCTGGAGGAGGGGGCTGCTGCTGAAGGAGGGGGCTGCTGCTGGAGGAGGGGGCTGCTGCTGCTGGAGGAGGGGGCTGCTGCTGAAGGAGGGGGCTGCTGCTGGAGGAGGGGGCTGCTGCTGGAGGAGGGGCTGGCTGCTGCTGCTGCTGAGGAGGGGGCTGCTGCTGCTGCTGGAGGAGGGGGCTGCTGCTGCTGGAGGAGGGGGCTGCTGCTGCTGCTGGAGGAGGGGGCTGCTGCTGCTGGAGGAGGGGGCTGCTGCTGCTGGAGGAGGGGGCTGCTGCTGCTGGAGGAGGGGGCTGCTGCTGGAGGAGGGGGCTGCTGCTGGAGGAAGAGGAGCTGGAGGCTGCTGATGGAGGACCGGGGAATGGAGATGCCAAGTACATCGATGGCAACGAGTAAGGTGTTTGGCAGTGGCCTAGATGTTATGACCTTCGGTGCAGAGGTCTGTTGGGTCTTCTTTGCCTTCTTACTCTGACTCTTGCTGCCAAGATACCCTTTATGTTATCCTTCCTCTCAGCCCTGATGCACTTGATGCAATCCCTTAACCTCAGCCCTGATGTAATGTTGAGAGTAATTTGTTCTTCATGGTCATGGCATGAGGCAGGTTGCTGTCCAGCAACATGGCTTCTTGTCCAGCTGTGACACTGCATTTGAGGACTCCATGAGGGGATCGCTCGTCCTCACACGGAGCAGCTGCTCCACGTTCTGAACAAGGGTGAAAACCTCATCTGATGGACAGGTAAAGTGCACCCCTTTTCAATTATTTTAATACCAGCAGACCAGCTCTCTCAATTATATCCTGTAGTGCCACAACAGAACCTTAGTGGTATTGCTTTTTTCACGGTGTCTTTCCCCCACGTATCCCACCTCTTTTCTGATTGCCCAAGTGCTCTAATTTGGTCTGTGTTGAAGATTTTTGAAACTTTAGATTAATCAAATTGTGTTTTGTTTTTAATGCAGAATGTATCCTCTTCCGGTTACCCAGAAGCCCTCTCTGCTCTCTTTCTTAGTAACCTCTCCCTCTCAGTTGCCTCATTAAGATCCTCCACGTGAGCCGGTCACAACTGGCCCTTGGCAGTCTGGTCCCTGGAGCACCTGACCCTGGCAAACTGGCCTCTTCATAGCTGACCCCCTGACTGACCTGGCTCCTGGTACACTGATCTCTGGTAAGGTGGCCTCTTATTGTCTGCCCCTGACATACTGGCCCCTGGCAGTCTGCTGACACCTGTCTCACTCTCTCTGTCTGTCCCTTTCATTCCCTTGGAACTCCAACCTCAACCAATCTCCTGAATCTCTGTAACAATAACAAGGCAATGGCTGTTATATGTGTATGCTGCCTTTACATGTGCACCTATTGTCATGTAAGGGTACACTACACTCCTATAGTGACATTCATCTAAGTTCGTCTATTGGCAATGTTACAGTATGAAGAAATCTGTAGATGATGTACATGTGGTATATGAGTCTTCAGAGAGTCCCTGAACCCTGGTAGCTTTGAAGCTGTATAGTCTGAAGGTTGCATTAGGAGTGTAGTCTATCCTTGAATGATATAACATGGGAAACATTGTTAGCTTCATATATCATACCAATGTTTGATGTGCAGTAATAGGTGTGGTCATTATTCCTGACAGCTGGAGGCATACTCCTTGACGTGGAATTTTCTCCTTTTCGGTTTAGAGGCCGATGTATAAATACTGTTGGAACAAGCATCTGGCCTCAACCTCAAATTTCCTCCTGATTTGTTGCCAATATATTGGTCGTCTTCAAAGTGTACCTGTGGGTAGGTAGGTTGATCAGTTTCCCCTGCACACTTCAAATGTCATTGAAGAGTCATAATTCTCTACACTTGGAAATATGATGCCCTTTAAAATGTTAACAAGTCACGTCACCTCTGTGAACATTACTTACATGACAGAGTTTTCTGCTGTTGTTGTCCTCTGTCAGACACAGGTTTTGTCTGTTGACCATTGCCATCCATCTCTTCCTTCGCTCTACGTCCTTAGGAAGCCATACATCCGGAACCCCTTCTCGGATCGATTAGAGCACCCAAATGCTATGTATGACAACTGATCTATTAAAATGCAATATAAACGAAAGTGCCATAATATTTATTGTGCAAACATTTTAACATGAATATTGCTATGTCCTCTGTTCAGTCTGCTCCCAACGGTATTCTCTCCCCTTATTCACCACTGTTCCTATTCTTGCTCTGCTTCTTAGGGCCCAGGAAACAGATGAAGAGGATGTCCCTTTCACAAAGAACCTTCTTGTTTTTTTCAAAATGATTAGGCCCCTGGATGCCCGAGACTAGAGTTCTGTATTGCTTTTTTGTAAATAGTTGCTTTTTTGCAAATAGTTGTTTGTAAATATTTGTAAAATGCCCCCACCCACAATTGTTGTTCGCACAATTATGCTTGTGCGAACAACAATTGTGGGTGGGTGCTTATTGTGCTGCAGACGTTGAAGGACCTGAGTCTCCTGAGGAAATACAGGTGAAAGGTGAGGAGAGGTCATCGCTTGGAAGGTTTTATATCCTGTGGTGTCTCAACAGAACTTAATATGAATTGCTTTATTGTCTCGTCGCTGGATCGCCTCCCCCTGGCAAAGTGGCCTCGTCATTTTAATTTGCATTGTTGACAAACCTGTTTGTGTTGCTCTGTTGAACCATGGTTCAACAGGAGCTTCTGTAAATAGTTTTGTAAATAGTTTGAATATTTATCATAGTATCATTTTCAGTCTCCCACTCTCTCAATTTAATTTATCGTTTCTTTGCCCCACCATATGTGTTGTTGTCCAAGGGCACTAATTGGGTCTGTGTTGAAGATTGTTTTACACTTTAGATTAATCAAAATTGTGTTTTTTGGCTGAATTAATCTTTTTCTGTTGAACCCTAACCCTCTTTGTTCTCATTCATTTGACTTTGTTTTGTTCTAACACATTTTCCATACACTGTTCTTAATAAGTAATAGGCTACCAAGCTTTCCGTTGTCACCCTGCCTCTCCAAATGCAAAACTGTCAATAAAAAGTATGCAATAATGCAATTACAGCTGAGAAAGTACTTGGGTGTGTGTGTTTTTTTAATATATATTTACCATTCAATAACGCAATGCTGCTGTCTGTCCGTCCCATAGAAGAACATGACAGCGCAGCGCAGCTATCCTACGGACGTGACTGCCCTGGCAGTGACAGCAACATAGCCTGCGTGTGCTGCCACACTTTCCCCTCAAAATATCGTTAAATAACGAAACTTGTAAATATTGCCAATCCATACAAAGTGTAACCACAATCATGTAAATATGAAAGCAATCTTTAAAAAATAACAGCGTTGGTTTAATCTATGACTATTTTGACTATGTTTGTGCTGTTTTTGCCATAGAGAAGCATTGCCACGGAAGTGCGTTTTGAACTATCCCGGCATACATAAACCACGTGACCGGCTGGCGGCGACATCAAAGAGTGTCGTAACTCTTATCTCTCTATGGCTCTGGGCCTTATTAGGCCCGGCTCACTTTAATGCTGCGCTTCCATTACAGTTTAGGAACTGGGGTAGTTACTATAGTAACGCAGTGTAGGCGGAGCCGTGACGTCATCTTCAATAAGACCCCAGAAAAACAACACAGCCGTTAGCTGTTAGCCCTCAGAGCTCACAGCTCCTCAGATCTGTTCAGAAACTAGACAGAAGTTAAACGAGTACAAACCACAGACTGCCTGAGTCATGGAGAATACAGTCGCTGCTTTATTTATGTCTGTCGCTGTGAGTGTGGACGGTCGGAGCATATATAACGTTAGCTTAGCCGATCTCCATTTAGAAAACACGCATTTTAAAAGGGTTTTCGCCTGCCGTCTGTCTGCAGACTCAAAGCATTCATTCATGGTGTTTACTAACCGGTATCAGTATGTTGTTACTTCGGCATCATTTAGAAACGTGTATTACAATTAAATCACGGTCACATATGTTCATCTTGTTGTAGTTGTCGCCCCCTTGCCAGCGATTCTCTCTCTAGTTTAGCATGCTCAGCCCGACTCAGCCTGGTTGTTCCTGGCCCTAGAACCACGATTTAGTCGGGCCAGAAAAAAGGTGAAAAAGTCGCCCCGGGCCAAAACTAGGCCAAGTGGAAACGCAACCAAAAACGGGCCCCGCACGGCTCGGCACGCTTAAAGCGAGCGACCCGCTGCAGTGGAAACGCGCCATAAGATCCCCGTGTTCACTCCCACACACATGAATGGATCATAGAGGTTTGATTGTCGTGGTTTTAAATGTATACATATTTTAAAGCATAGGAAGGTGTCTATCTTTGAGTTAAAAATACTTTGGAACTTTCTTTCTTAGTTTTAATGAAAGTCTTAATGAATAAAATCATGCAGAAGTGTGTATGATGGAACTGCAGACAGTCTGTGACGCTGTGCTTGTTGTGTTTCAGATCTCATACTGTCAAGGAATGAGCGATATCGCCTCCCCGATACTCGCGGTGATGGACAATGAGGCACATGCGTTCATTTGCTTCTGTGGCATCATGAAGCGCTTGGAAGGAAACTTCCGGCCTGACGGGCAGCTCATGTCTGTGAAGTTCCAGCACCTCAAGGTGCTGCTTCAGTACTCGGACCCTGAGTTCTACTCGTACCTGGTGTCCAGGGGGGCCGACGACCTGTTCTTCTGCTACCGCTGGCTGCTGCTGGAGCTCAAGCGGGAGTTTGCATTTGAGGACGCTCTGAGGATGCTGGAGGTGACCTGGAGCTCCCTGCCCCCGGACCCTCCTGAGACCGAAGTGGAGCTTATTGGACCGCCTGTGGAGACCAATGTGAATGTAGAGATGTCCTGCGGAGACGAGGAGAAGAGGGTGCAGACCTGCCGGGGAGAAGATGGGGAACAGAAGGAGAAGCAACGCAGACGGCACATGCTGAGGCCTTCACGAGGAGAGGACGTGAGCAGAGATGCTGTCCTCGCAGAACAAGGAGGTCAAAGAGCAACGGGAAGCGAGGACCACGAGTGTGATGTCTCCCCAGGGACAAAGGGAGAAGCAGCTTCGCAGGCTGCAGCTCTGGAAAGGCAGACGAGCTTCGGGGAGTTTAAATACTATACTGCCCGAAATGAAGACAGCTTTCACATGGAGGATGGGGAGCCGGGTCTGGGGTCTCCAGACTCAGTGACAAGCGACCCAAGGCGCCGGTCCACAGTGGAGAGTGAGGACGACCCGGGAGAGAGAACTCCTCTCATAAGAAGCTGTTCCTCTCCAGCATCATCACCTCCTCTCCTTCCTAGTGGCCTGCACATGTGGAAACCCGGCCCCTCGGCCGCTCTCGCGTCTCCAGCGTCTCCCTCCAGCTGGCCAGGTGCTTCTCCAGACTCTCCTCCAAACTCCACAGCCAATGGGAGTCACAGTCTAACTAGAACTCTCACTAAAGTACTCACCTCCTCCGCCCAGCTGCTCAGCAGCACAGGGGTTATGTCCCCCTCCCCGTCCACTGTAAGGAACGCGTCTCCATCCCACGCTCACAACCGCTTTCTGCTCTCTTCGCCCACTCTGTTCTTTGGGAGAGGCTCCTCCCCCAACAGGTCGTGCTCCAACAACCTCCCTTCCCCAGGCCACAGATCCCCCAGCCATACAGCCAACATGAGCACCAGCATCAAACCATGTTCCCTGCCGCCCCCCCAGGAGTTTGGCAAAGGAAACCCCTTCATGCTCTTCCTGTCCCTGTCCATCTTGCTGGAGCACCGAGACCACATCATCAAGAACAACTTTGACTACAACGAGCTGGCCATGCACTTCGACCGCCTGGTGCGGCGCCACAACCTGAGCCGGGTGCTGCAGCGGGCCAAGGCGCTGTTCGCAGACTACCTGCAGAGCGAGGTGTGGGACTCAGAGGAGGGGGACGAGGTGAGCTTGGACTCCCCCACTACCGCCCCACAAGGTCTCTCCCCCACCTTCTCCTCCAGGCCCATTTACAGCCACCTAGCGTCTCCTCAATCACCCAACTCAACCTATAACCTCGCGACCACCATTCCCTCCCCAGCAGCTGAGGTGGCCCTCCCCCCCGCCACCTCAGTCCACCATGAACCGCTGGCCTCCCATCCGTAGGGCCCTGCTCAGCAGACTTTGGCCCATTGGAGGCAGACATCTGTTTTTAGACGGCCATCACATTGAATTGGCCATCGAGGATGCTTGAATACATACTGTATATTCCCTATGTCTATCATCATTGTGATATTACATTTGATTAGCCATGTTACTGTGTGTCCTAACAGTGGAAAGACAGGTCAGCTTCTCACTTCTGATAGGCTGCCGCTGCCTGAGACTTTGACCATGGGGTCAGGACTGAGGTTTCCCAGAACAGAGAAGAGTTTCTCTCCTTGGTGCATTCAGCCTGAGTTGCCCTTTTTATCAACTTTGTTTACAAGATGTTGTTATGTCTAACAAGCCACACAAGTGTCTTAACTAAAGTTGTATTAGTTATTAACTTAAGGGAACATTCAGATTCTGATTGGTTGTCAGTTTTCACAACGGGAAGTGATGACAACACTTGGATCCAAGACAAGGCCAGGACACGTGCTGTACTTACCTTATACCTGACCTGTCACCATGTACCTTAAAGGATGCACCCTCATTACACGTAGAGAGGAACTGTTGCCGAGAACAGAACTGACACTTACCAGATGGAACAGATGCACGACCGCAGGTTGCTCCTCTAAGAGTACTGAGCAGTAACATGTGACCAAACGAGGTCATGATGACGTCACCAGGTGTGTTCACATTTGACAGCATTTAAACCTCTGCAGTGATGCCACGGATTGCAATCTGGCTAAAGTGTAGCATACTTGAACAGCTCAACCTATACAGAGATGTAGAGTGGCACTGCTCTGAACCATTGACAGCAAAGAGGAGAGGAACCTCTGGCCAGAGGAGGGACGTAATGTCTACAGCCTTAAGCACACACGTGTCAGGCTGAGGGAGGCAACACGTGTTTGGCTCCACATGATTACTGATGAAGAACTACACACATCTGTAATAACAGTGTACTGAAGGAAAGCTAGACCTCCTCTTGGTTCTGCTCTCAGTGATGGAAACTCAAGCCAATCACAAGTCCACTCAGAGAACTAGCCTTCCTATTGGCTGACTTTAGATGACTGTGCACATCCGTAGTTGAAAGCCTGAAGAATATCCTGAAAGAAGCAGAGGCAACAAGTCTCTGCACTACATCCACACTAAACAGAGTCAGACGATGCTGGCTCAGCTCTTCAGAGATGGAGACCACATGCTGCCAACACTGTAGCCTCGGCTCAAGCCACATTTTCGGAGTGGCGTGACTGCTTCCAAAGTTAGAAGGTACAGTTGGATCCAGAAGCCCTTGGGCAGGATGACTAAAACGGCCATTTCGTGAACTAAGGAAACATTCATGCTAATCCTGACTTTTATAAACGTACTTCATTGTTATTAAGAGATGGGGGCGGAGACATTGGTAAGACATGCCTGAAAGGGCTGGAGACCCTGCTGAGCTCCAGGTCAGGTGAGAGGCTCCCTCTCACAGCCAGGCTGGAGACCCCGCTGAGCTCCAGGTCAGGTGAGAGGCTCCCTCTCACAGCCAGGCTGGAGACCCTGCTGAGCTCCAGGTCAGGTGAGAGGCTCCCTCTCACAGCCAGGCTGGAGACCCCGCTGAGCTCCAGGTCAGGTGAGAGGCTCCCTCTCACAGCCAGGCTGGAGACCCCGCTGAGCTCCAGGTCAGGTGAGAGGCTCCCTCTCACAGCCAGGCTGGAGACCCTGCTGAGCTCCAGGTCAGGTGAGAGGCTCCCTCTCACAGCCAGGCTGGAGACCCTGCTGAGCTCCAGGTCAGATGAGAGGCTCCCTCTCACAGACAGGCTGGAGACCCTGCTGAGCTCCAGGTCAGGTGAGAGGCTCCCTCTCACAGCCAGGCTGGAGACCCTGCTGAGCTCCAGGTCAGGTGAGAGGCTCCCTCTCACAGCCAGGCTGGAGACCCTGCTGAGCTCCAGGTCAGATGAGAGGCTCCCTCTCACAGACAGGCTGGAGACCCCGCTGAGCTCCAGGTCAGGTGAGAGGCTCCCTCTTACAGCCAGGCTGGAGACCACGGGTTTGTAAGAGAAAGGCCTCATCACAACCTGCTGAGTGAAAGGCCAGCATGGAGAGATGTGGTGATGCTGAAATGCAATATGGGAAATGGTGGATTCAGTGTATTTTTGGAACTTGACTTAAAGTCTCTGCTGCTTCTATTTTTAACATTGTTGATCAAATATGTCTCTCACTTTCAGCCAATGTGATCAAAGTGCAGTACTCCATCACGTCTTTCAGATGTGGAGCCTGAAGCTGTGTGCCAGTGTTGGGTTGTATTTGGCCTCGCTCCAAAGTGCTGTTGCATCTGGACTCGATGGAATAGAAGGAGAACCAGAGAAATGAGTCACACCAGAATAATGTTGCTTTACACCACGTATAGATTCCCATACCGTTTATGTTAAATGATGTAGTGTATATGATCGAAAAATAAATGATTGTGTCTAGAGCTGAACGATTAATCGATTTGAAATGGAAATCGCGATTTGAAATGATGCGATTATCAAATCGCAAAGCCTGCGATTTTTTTTAACATTTATTTATTTTTTGTTCTTCTTGTGTGTCAGTCATCCACACCAATCAGAAGTGCTGTGCTCCACGTGTACCAGCCATTGTTAACCAATCAGAAGTGCTGTGCTCCACGTGTACCAGCCATTGTTAACCAATCAGAAGTGCTGTGCTCCACGTGTACCAGCCATTGTTAACCAATCAGAAGTGCTGTGCTCCACGTGTACCAGCCATTGTTAACCAATCAGAAGTGCTGTGCTCCACATGTACCAGCCATTGTTAACCAATCAGAAGTGCTGTGCTCCACATGTACCAGCCATTGTTAACCAATCAGAAGTGGCCCATGATGGCAGGTGATTGGATCAAGTGCTTTTGAAAGTGCGTGCCCTTTCCAGATGGCTTCCAATGGAGCTCTAGATGGTTCGGTGAAACAAAGCACCTGAGTCAGGTCAGTGATGCTCCATCACGTGTTTCTATCACAGGGTGAACCTTAAACTGAAGCTTGACTTTAAAGCCACCCAAAGGAAGTTTCATGTAGGTTTATTTCTTTCACTCGTAGCTCTGGTTGCGGGGTGCTAGAGACGGGAGCACGTTGATGTGACCTTCCTAGCCGGAGATATGGCCGCATTTTACAATAAACTTCCGTTGGGTCGCTTAAAAAGAATATCGCAAATGGAATCGCAATATTTGTCAGAAAAATCGCAATTTGATTTTTTTTCCTCTTTAACCTGTCCTCTTTAACCTGTCCTCTTTAACCTGTCCTCTTTAACCTGTCCTCTTTAACCGGTCCTCTTTAACCGGTCCTCTTTAACCTGTCCTCTTTAACCTGTCCTCTTTAACCTGTCCTCTTTAACCGGTCATCTTTAAGCTGTCATCTTTAACCTGTCCTCTTTAACCCTCATCTGTTTGCCATGGAGCGGATATCCTCTAAATCAGGGATGGGCAAATGGCGGCCCGCGGGCATGCGGCCCCCACCTCCTCTTTTTGCGGCCCTCAGATTAATTTATAAATAACGTATTTAATTAAAAAATAAAAATTATTTTTATTTTTCTTAATTTAAATGTTTACTTGTAGTACTGATACCGTCCACTAGACTCCTAGTTACGTCGAGAGCTGCGTCGATGATTTAAAATACCGCGAAATAATCTGTGACGCATTTGTGTGTATTGTGTTTGTTTCCCGGGTAAACCCTCACAAGAAACACCGGCTGTTGTTGTGCCTGCTGTGACGTTAAGTTGCCTCTTGTAATTATGCTGTTACAAGCTTAAAAGTTATTTTTATCATCTGAATTTGGTGAAACAAGTTTAATATTCTTAAAACCAAGACTTTGTTTATTTGAAATCAGATGAAAACTAACTGTCACGGACCCTGCCGTTATCTATGATTACTACGCTTTTCATTCATAATGTCAGCGGGAGGGAGGGGGAGGAACAGCAGAGTGCGGGCTGACGGGTGTCTGTGTGGAGACTCCCCTTATTGTGGAGTAAGGGGAATGCAGAGACTGGCTACAAGTGTCTTAGGTTCAAGTTAGACAACTAATGTCTGGGTTAGTGTTCATGACTTCATGTGTATGTCATCTAATGGTTCATCTCAATACACACACATTTTCCGTGCTTTCCAATAGTTTAAAATAGTTGTATTCCACTGTTTAATAACCTGTTCAATACAAACATGCCACTTGTAAAAATGAAATAACATTTCTGATATTTGTTTAGCGAGCTTATTAGAGGATGTTCCCATTTTTTGGGGATGTTCCCTTTGATTGTAAAATGTCAATGAAGATGTCAGACTTAGTATATTTGTTAATAATTACATACAACACATGGAATTTGTGTGTGTGTGTGTTCCAACTGAATCTGCGGCCCCCTGGTGGCCAGTGCATCAATGATGTGGCCCCCACCAGCATCAAAGTTGCCCATCCCTGCTCTAAATGACTTTCTGCTTCATTAAAGGTGCACAGTGTAGTTCCAAGCCCCCGGTAGTATTCCACCTCTACTACAGGGTTTGTACAATCAGCCATCTGTAGTGGCTTGGCACATTCTGAGTATTCTAAATTCATTATTTAGTCAGTCAATGAGCAAATATACACAAATGCTTGAATTACAACTTCAGTGTCAATCACGTGATGCCATTTTTTATCATTGACTTCCATGGAGAAAGAGCATCTGTAACGCCGCATATCGCTCCTTTTACGTACGTCCACTTTCAAATTGAAACATGTAAATAGCTCTTATTTAAATCATTATGAGTTATCAATCCTCCTCTTTATTTGACTTTAAAATCAGCTGTGATGGAAAGTAGCAGCTTGCAGTCGGGTTTGACCAAAGGCTGTGTCTGGCTGCGGGGCTCTGACTGACCCTGATGGATTTGAAGAGTGCGACTGGAAGACAGATAAGGACATATCGCAGCACGTAACCAGATGCCATACTACATGATTCTTAATGTCCCGTTGACTCTCCGGAAGCTTTCTGCCTCTCTTATTGTTCCTAATTAATACAAATAGTTCTCATTCTAAATCAAAATCATACAAATATGAAAAAAAGTACTTGAGTTAAGTTACAAATATAACACACTCTAAATGATATACTGGCGTCGTCTGTGGACCTGTTTGCTCTGTAGGCAGACTGCAGGGGTCCAGAGAGTCAGGGAGGGAGGAGGTGAGGAAGGTTTTGACTAGCCGCTCAAAGCACTTCGTGATGATGGAGGTGAGTGCTGCTGGGCGGTAGTCGTTGAGGCTGCTGGGTTTATTCCTTTGGGGACAGGAACGATGGTGGAGTGTGACGCACGTGGGGACGACAGACCGCAGCAGGGACGACAGACCGGACTACAGACCGCAGCAGGGACGACAGACCGCAGCAGGGACGACAGACCGGACTACAGACCGCAGCAGGGACGACAGACCGCAGCAGGGACGACAGACCGGACTACAGACCGGAGCAGGGACGACAGACCGGACTACAGACCGCAGCAGGGACGACAGACCGCAGCAGGGACGACAGACCGCAGCAGGGACGACAGACCGGACGACAGACCGCAGCAGGGACTACAGACCGCAGCAGGGACGACAGACCGGACGACAGACCGCAGCAGGGACGACAGACCGCAGCAGGGACGACAGACCGCAGCAGGGACGACAGACCGGACGACAGACCGCAGCAGGGACGACAGACCGCAGCAGGGACGACAGACCGCAGCAGGGACGACAGACCGGACTACAGACCGCAGCAGGGACGACAGACCGGACGACAGACCGCAGCAGGGACGACAGACCGCAGCAGGGACGACAGACCGGACTACAGACCGCAGCAGGGACGACAGACCGCAGCAGGGACGACAGACCGCAGCAGGGACGACAGACCGGACGACAGACCGCAGCAGGGACGACAGACCGCAGCAGGGACGACAGACCGGACTACAGACCGGAGCAGGGACGACAGACCGGACTACAGACCGCAGCAGGGACGACAGACCGCAGCAGGGACGACAGACCGGACTACAGACCGGACTACAGACCGCAGCAGGGACGACAGACCGCAGCAGGGACGACAGACCGGACGACAGACCGCAGCAGGGACGACAGACCGCAGCAGGGACGACAGACCGCAGCAGGGACGACAGACCGGACGACAGACCGGACTACAGACCGCAGCAGGGACGACAGACCGCAGCAGGGACGACAGACCGCAGCAGGGACGACAGACCGGACGACAGACCGCAGCAGGGACGACAGACCGCAGCAGGGACGACAGACCGGACTACAGACCGTAGCAGGGACGACAGACCGGACGACAGACCGCAGCAGGGACGACAGACCGTAGCAGGGACGACAGACCGGACTACAGACCGCAGCAGGGACGACAGACCGCAGCAGGGACGACAGACCGGACTACAGACCGGAGCAGGGACGACAGACCGGACTACAGACCGCAGCAGGGACGACAGACCGCAGCAGGGACGACAGACCGCAGCAGGGACGACAGACCGCAGCAGGGACGACAGACCGGACGACAGACCGCAGCAGGGACGACAGACCGGACGACAGACCGCAGCAGGGACGACAGACCGCAGCAGGGACGACAGACCGCAGCAGGGACGACAGACCGGACTACAGACCGCAGCAGGGACGACAGACCGTAGCAGGGACGACAGACCGTAGCAGGGACGACAGACCGGACTACAGACCGCAGCAGGGACTACAGACCGCAGCAGGGACGACAAACCGCAGCAGGGACGACAGACCGCAGCAGGGACGACAGACCGTAGCAGGGACGACAGACCGGACTACAGACCGCAGCAGGGACGACAGACCGCAGCAGGGACGACAGACCGTAGCAGGGACGACAGACCGGACTACAGACCGCAGCAGGGACGACAGACCGCAGCAGGGACGACAGACCGGACTACAGACCGCAGCAGGGACTACAGACCGCAGCAGGGACGACAGACCGCAGCAGGGACGACAGACCGCAGCAGGGACGACAGACCGCAGCAGGGACGACAGACCGCAGCAGGGACGACAGACCGGACGACAGACCGCAGCAGGGACGACAGACCGCAGCAGGGACGACAGACCGGACGACAGACCGGACTACAGACCGCAGCAGGGACGACAGACCGCAGCAGGGACGACAGACCGGACGACAGACCGCAGCAGGGACGACAGACCGCAGCAGGGACGACAGACCGGACTACAGACCGTAGCAGGGACGACAGACCGGACGACAGACCGCAGCAGGGACGACAGACCGTAGCAGGGACGACAGACCGGACTACAGACCGCAGCAGGGACGACAGACCGTAGCAGGGACGACAGACCGGACTACAGACCGTAGCAGGGACGACAGACCGGACGACAGACCGCAGCAGGGACGACAGACCGTAGCAGGGACGACAGACCGGACTACAGACCGCAGCAGGGACGACAGACCGTAGCAGGGACGACAGACCGGACTACAGACCGCAGCAGGGACGACAGACCGCAGCAGGGACGACAGACCGGACTACAGACCGGAGCAGGGACGACAGACCGGACTACAGACCGCAGCAGGGACGACAGACCGCAGCAGGGACTACAGACCGCAGCAGGGACGACAGACCGCAGCAGGGACGACAGACCGCAGCAGGGACGACAGACCGCAGCAGGGACGACAGACCGGACGACAGACCGCAGCAGGGACGACAGACCGGACGACAGACCGCAGCAGGGACGACAGACCGCAGCAGGGACGACAGACCGCAGCAGGGACGACAGACCGGACTACAGACCGCAGCAGGGACGACAGACCGGACTACAGACCGCAGCAGGGACGACAGACCGTAGCAGGGACGACAGACCGGACTACAGACCGCAGCAGGGACTACAGACCGCAGCAGGGACGACAAACCGCAGCAGGGACGACAGACCGTAGCAGGGACGACAGACCGGACTACAGACCGCAGCAGGGACGACAGACCGCAGCAGGGACGACAGACCGTAGCAGGGACGACAGACCGGACTACAGACCGCAGCAGGGACGACAGACCGCAGCAGGGACGACAGACCGGACTACAGACCGCAGCAGGGACGACAGACCGGACTACAGACCGCAGCAGGGACTACAGACCGCAGCAGGGACGACAGACCGCAGCAGGGACGACAGACCGCAGCAGGGACGACAGACCGGACGACAGACCGCAGCAGGGACGACAGACCGTAGCAGGGACGACAGACCGGACTACAGACCGCAGCAGGGACGACAGACCGCAGCAGGGACGACAGACCGGACTACAGACCGGAGCAGGGACGACAGACCGGACTACAGACCGCAGCAGGGACGACAGACCGCAGCAGGGACTACAGACCGCAGCAGGGACGACAGACCGCAGCAGGGACGACAGACCGCAGCAGGGACGACAGACCGGACGACAGACCGCAGCAGGGACGACAGACCGCAGCAGGGACGACAGACCGGACGACAGACCGCAGCAGGGACGACAGACCGGACTACAGACCGCAGCAGGGACGACAGACCGTAGCAGGGACGACAGACCGGACTACAGACCGCAGCAGGGACGACAGACCGCAGCAGGGACGACAGACCGTAGCAGGGACGACAGACCGCAGCAGGGACGACAGACCGGACTACAGACCGCAGCAGGGACGACAGACCGGACTACAGACCGCAGCAGGGACGACAGACCGTAGCAGGGACGACAGACCGGACTACAGACCGCAGCAGGGACGACAGACCGCAGCAGGGACGACAGACCGTAGCAGGGACGACAGACCGGACTACAGACCGCAGCAGGGACGACAGACCGGACTACAGACCGCAGCAGGGACGACAGACCGTAGCAGGGACGACAGACCGGACTACAGACCGCAGCAGGGACTACAGACCGCAGCAGGGACGACAAACCGCAGCAGGGACGACAGACCGTAGCAGGGACGACAGACCGGACTACAGACCGCAGCAGGGACTACAGACCGCAGCAGGGACGACAAACCGCAGCAGGGACGACAGACCGCAGCAGGGACGACAGACCGTAGCAGGGACGACAGACCGGACTACAGACCGCAGCAGGGACTACAGACCGCAGCAGGGACGACAAACCGCAGCAGGGACGACAGACCGTAGCAGGGACGACAGACCGGACTACAGACCGCAGCAGGGACTACAGACCGCAGCAGGGACGACAAACCGCAGCAGGGACGACAGACCGCAGCAGGGACGACAGACCGTAGCAGGGACGACAGACCGGACTACAGACCGCAGCAGGGACTACAGACCGCAGCAGGGACGACAGACCGCAGCAGGGACGACAGACCGCAGCAGGGACGACAGACCGCAGCAGGGACGACAGACCGGACTACAGACCGTAGCAGGGACGACAGACCGGACTACAGACCGCAGCAGGGACGACAGACCGCAGCAGGGACGACAGACCGCAGCAGGGACGACAGACCGCAGCAGGGACGACAGACCGGACTACAGACCGCAGCAGGGACGACAGACCGTAGCAGGGACGACAGACCGGACTACAGACCGCAGCAGGGACGACAGACCGCAGCAGGGACGACAGACCGTAGCAGGGACGACAGACCGGACTACAGACCGCAGCAGGGACGACAGACCGCAGCAGGGACGACAGACCGTAGCAGGGACGACAGACCGGACTACAGACCGCAGCAGGGACGACAAACCGCAGCAGGGACGACAGACCGGACGACAGACCGGACTACAGACCGCAGCAGGGACGACAGACCGCAGCAGGGACGACAGACCGGACGACAGACCGGACGACAGACCGGACTACAGACCGCAGCAGGGACGACAGACCGGACGACAGACCGCAGCAGGGACGACGGACCGCAGCAGGGACGACAGACCGGACGACAGACCGGACTACAGACCGCAGCAGGGACGACAGACCGCAGCAGGGACGACAGACCGGACGACAGACCGGACTACAGACCGCAGCAGGGACGACAGACCGCAGCAGGGACGACAGACCGCAGCAGGGACGACAGACCGTAGCAGGCACGACAGACCGGACTACAGACCGCAGCAGGGACGACAGACCGGACTACAGACCGTAGCAGGGACGACAGACCGGACTACAGACCGCAGCAGGGACGACAGACCGCAGCAGGGACGACAGACCGGACGACAGACCGGACTACAGACCGCAGCAGGGACGACAGACCGCAGCAGGGACGACAGACCGCAGCAGGGACGACAGACCGGACGACAGACCGCAGCAGGGACGACAGACCGTAGCAGGCACGACAGACCGGACTACAGACCGCAGCAGGGACGACAGACCGGACTACAGACCGTAGCAGGGACGACAGACCGGACTACAGACCGCAGCAGGGACGACAGACCGGACGACAGACCGGACGACAGACCGCAGCAGGGACGACAGACCGGACGACAGACCGCAGCAGGGACGACAGACCGTAGCAGGGACGACAGACCGGACTACAGACCGCAGCAGGGACGACAGACCGCAGCAGGGACGACAGACCGGACGACAGACCGCAGCAGGGACGACAGACCGCAGCAGGGACGACAGACCGGACTACAGACCGTAGCAGGGACGACAGACCGGACTACAGACCGCAGCAGGGACGACAGACCGGACGACAGACCGCAGCAGGGACGACAGACCGTAGCAGGGACGACAGACCGGACTACAGACCGCAGCAGGGACGACAGACCGCAGCAGGGACGACAGACCGCAGCAGGGACGACAGACCGCAGCAGGGACGACAGACCGCAGCAGGGACTACAGACCGCAGCAGGGACGACAGACCGCAGCAGGGACGACAGACCGGACTACAGACCGCAGCAGGGACGACAGACCGTAGCAGGGACGACAGACCGGACGACAGACCGCAGCAGGGACGACAGACCGCAGCAGGGACGACAGACCGGACTACAGACCGGACTACAGACCGTAGCAGGGACGACAGACCGGACGACAGACCGCAGCAGGGACGACAGACCGCAGCAGGGACGACAGACCGCAGCAGGGACGACAGACCGCAGCAGGGACGACAGACCGCAGCAGGGACCTGCTGAAGGTGTCTGAACACCTCTGCCTGCTGACCTGCACACACCCTGAGAACACGGCCATCAGGCCCAGGAGCCTCGTGTGCCCTTTAGAGGATCTGCACACACTCTCCTGTCTAAAACAAAAGGGCAGGGCTCCTGGGCTCCTGGTGCCTCTGTGCCTATATGGTATATATTCTCCCCAGTCGATGATGATGATGATGATGATGATGATGAAGAAGAAGAAGAAGAAGAAGAAGAAGAAGAAGAAGAAGAAGAAGGCTGAACAGGAAGTGTGATGGCTCCGCCTCCCAGAGGGTACGACTTTGACGACTACTTCTGTTTTAAGCAGAAACTAAAGTAACTCATGTCTTTAAAAAGACCTTCTAATAATTCTGGATACAACATTTGGTTTCACTTCCTTTTTTTATCAGTATTTAATATTATATTTAAGTAACTGGACTGGCTGGTGTCTGAGCTGTCAGGATGTGTATTTGTAAACACTTGTTTATATTATTGAATGACATATGTGCATAAGGTCAACTTCGTAATCATACAACACACAACGATGTGGCTGAGTGTTTATTGGACACAAATAAATAATGAATACTCCTGATCAGTTAAATGGTGATTGTGTGGTTTAGTTGAATGTAAAATGCTGCGTTAGAAAGGCTGACTAAAGTGTATGATCCAATGTTACACCAATCTTCTGCATCGAGTGCAGGTCCACATGTGAGCTATGACTGTATGACTGTAGCAGCGGGCGGGTACATGTGATAAGTGCATGTGCAGCGGCGAGAGGCTACATTGACATTACATTGCATTTAGCTGACGCTTTTATCCAAAGCGACTTACAATAAGTACATTCGACCAGGAAGACACAACCTTGAGGAAAACAGAATCATATAAGTACATCAGGTTTCATAGAGCCAATCATTTCAAGTGCTACTCAACTGGCTTTAGATAAGCCAGTCCTTTATTAGAATATAAGTGCTCTGTTAGCAGTTCTTTGTTAGTCATTCTATCGCTCAAAGTGGAGTCGAAAGAGATGAGTTTTCAGTCTGCGCCTAGCAACACGTTGAATATGATGAAGTGGAATCTTTCAACAAAGAGAAATCAAAGCATCATTGAATCTGATAACATATGAACAGAAATGAAGTAGGTGAGATTCAAATGGCCAAGGTTTAAAGAGACTGGCATCTAATGATCACATGTCAGCAGAGCGAGCATGAGTTACAAGGTGCTAGCTGAGTGGGGGGGAGCAGGCGGGAGAAGTGAGGGGTCTGGAGCATTCCAGGTGAGTCAGTATGTATGAGACGAGGCGCACAGGTGCACATTCCTTCAGAGGAGGTGTGAGGAGGACACACAGGAAGGTAAGGCTGGAGTGTCAGAACAAATGGTCCTAAAGAAAGAAGTACCTGAGACCCGCCTGGGACAGAGAATGTTCAATACCCGTTTCAACATTTCAAAGAATTGCTCATGCTATTGTGGCATGCTAAGGAAGATAATATAAGACGTTATTTATCATAAAGTAAATGAGTGTGTCAGAGTTACTAAAGATACAATACATGTCATGTCCATTTAAGTGGTTCAAGAAACAAAGATTTACAAATAATGAATGTGGGAAGACCAGGACTAGGGGCGCTCTTTGTGGAGAGCAGGAGAATGAGAGATGCAACCAAACAGAAGGTGACATTCCAAAGGATTGTGTATTTATGAACTTCCAAGAGAGGAAGACTATCGAGACATGTGCACATAAAGGACAGGTTACCAGCATGAACTTTAGCCCATGCAAAAACTATTACAAAAACACAAAGACTGATGTAAAGGGGGGGGGGGGGGGGGGGGCAGAATAAGTATTACTAGGGACATCTTGTCAGGACCCAGCTTTTTGACTATCACACCTAGTTCCAATAAAACCCCTCGCGGTGCATCACCGTCGACTCCCTCTAGGTGGTGGTAAGCGGCCAACCGGAGGATCTTTAGAAGAAGCGGGGTCAAAGCTTTTGTTTCCATTTCCGGGTCAACGATATCCTTCACAAACAGTCGAAATGTTGACCCGACTGCCTCGGCTTGGGGTCTCTTTGCCCCGGTTACTGTGTAATCCCCCGGCTCGGTTCGTCTCCCAGTCGAAACCCAGTGGTTCTGCCGGGACGGCCTCAGTGACGGAGCTGCACCCCCCGGAGGAGAAGAGCGGACACGGCGAGGTCAGCCCGTATGTCAAGGTGAGTTCTCCCAGTGGTACCGACAGTACCGGAGCTAACTGAGCAACCCTGTCTCCTTTAGCTAGAAACGTATTTTCTCCCACGTTACGTTTGTTATGATCGTATCTCAAATACGTTTATTTTCTACATATCTTCTAATAATAATAATAATAATAATAATACATTTATTTTGGGGGGCGCCTTTCATAACACCCAAGGACACCTACAGGGTTACAGATTTACAATTTTACCTTACAAATTAAAACAGTGGATGTAGCGAAGCATCAGCTGGGTAAGACAAGATAACCAGGACACTGACTACAGAAGGACACAGAAGGACACCGGGTAGCCTACAGGTTATAGGGAAAACGAACAGGTGGGTTTTGAATGTTGTTATGGAATCAGACTTCTTTCTAGAAGCATATTTTCTTCCACGTTACGTTTGTTATGAACGTATCTTAAATACGTTTATTTTCTACATATCTTTTCCATTTATTGTCTTGCTTATAATAATGATAATAGTCATTTATAAATATCATTTTAGAGCACACATTTGAAATCGAGAATCGGGCTCGAGTTATGGTTAAATTAAAATCAGTAGGCGAGGCTGTAATCTTGCCAGCTGTTCCTCTCATGAGCGAGGCAGAACATAATAGTTTGAACATGCCAAAAAGCTGCTGTGTCGTTTATTGCTCCTCAAACATTAAAACAAATCCAGAGTTACGTGTTTCTGTACTTCCTCTAAGAATAAAGGACAGTAGAAGACAGAGGCGCGGGAAGGTATTTTAAGTGGGGGTGCTGAGGTGCTGGTAAAGTGCTTCTTTTTTTTTACGAGTGGGGAGCGGACCTCACCTCCTCTAGGGGGGTCCGGGGGCATGCTCCCCCGGGAAGATTTGTTTTTAAATATTGAAGTTAAAAGCATCAATCTGGTGCACTTTGAGAGCAACATGAAGAGATCTATGGATACATCTCTCAACACCCAGATGAAACACAACTGTAAGCAGATGTTCTTTTTCTTTATGGATATTTTACAAATCACTCCCCTTTCAAACTGTATTCTTGTTTTACTGCCATATAGTATTTCATAACTGTGTTTTCTTTATTCTCTTATTTGTTTTATAACTATATTGATCATATGAAGGTGTGCCGTGGAAATAATCTTTTGAATAATTTGTGACCAAACCGTTTGAGACCCACTGAGATAACTTAGACTAAAGTGAACTATCTAAACACTCAGAGAGTCCTTTAGCTCACCTGAGCCTCTCAGTCTGAGAGGAGAGCTCTCCTCCAGCTTGTTGTGGAACCAACAGCTCCGTATGTCCGTTAGTGCAGCTAGCTAACCAGATGCTAACAACACGGTCCCTGCTGCTGGCACCGGTCCCTCTCTCTCTCTCCCTCTCCCCCTCTCTCCCCTCTCTCCCTCTCCCCCTCTCTCCCTCTCCCCCTCTCTCCCTCTCTCACACACACTAAATGCGCTATGTCCACGCGCGCGCACACACACACACACACACACACACACAATTTGTATTGTATTATTGAATGAGAGGTTCCAGGTTGTTGTGTTTAATATTCATGAGAATATTTGTCATTGTTCAAATGATAATAAACATTAGCATAAAGCATATTTGTCCACTCATATGTTGATAAGAGTATTACAAATTTGAAAAATATTCCTCTAAGGTACATTTAGAACAGATACAAAATGTGCGATTAACTATTTTAATGGACTGACAGCCCTAGTTTATATATATATATATATATATATATATATATATATATATATCTATGGCTGGGACTACGAAAAGGGGGTGAAAAGGTTCTCATCAACTAATTTGAGTTCCGGCTGTTTTTGGTGTGAACGCAACATTTCGGAACTAAAGTAGGAAAAGTACTGCGGTGTGAACGCGCCTATTGTGCAGATTGGTCCATTTCAGAATAATATATATGATATGTTTTATAATGATTGATCATGAAAGTGTTCTCCAAGCTGGTGGAGGTGCAGCTAGTCTGAAGTACTTTGTAGACTGCAGGGTAGCTGGTGAAGGTGCAGCTAGTCTGAAGTACTTTGTAGACTGCAGGGTAGCTGGTGGATTTACTCCAGGTGGAACTAAAGTCTGATTCAACACTTGATTATATTTCACACCATTCATCCAGATCTGTGAAGTAACTAAAGGTATTAAATACATGTAGAGGAGTAGAAGTACACCATGTACCTCTGAATTGTAGTGGAGTAGAAGTACAACGTAAAGTACTTGAGTAAATGTACTCACTGCTTTTAGCTTCTGACATACACTGTGGATGAAGTGCATAAGAAACTGAAAGTGCTATCATATACTAATGGTTTTATATAAATGTAGCACATTATCTTGTCTAAACAGAGGTGTAAGAATATTCTGATTATTTACTCAAGTGAAAGTAGCAATACTACATTTTACAAGTACTTTATTACAAGTAAAAGTCCTGCATTCAAAATTTTTATTTCCCTTTCTTTAGTAAAAGTTTAAAAGTCTTAGCATTAGAAACTACTTTAAATACCAAAAGAAAAAGTATAGTGTTTCCCACAGAATTTGATTCTATTTGTGCGGAATATTAAACGTCGCTACAGCTTTAAACTGAATCATCAGGAATGTAGAAAGAAAGATGTCTAATAAATCAATGTGGTGTTTTTACTTGTAATATTAATAATGTACTTTACATTATCACAATAATGTTGCAATGGATTATGTGTAATATTCCCACTTAAAGTGTGCACTCCAACAAGTCTGCAGAAAGTGGACACACACAGATGTTCTTGTCTCCTTCTCTAAATGGTACTGGTTTGGAATGCTCCTAAGTAGAGTGTGACTTTGTGAGGATATTGACGAACGCCTAAACCACACTTTCGTAACTCGTATGACATTGGTTGAGATGATAAGTCAAATATAAAAAAGTGTCAGATATTGAGGTCCTTCAGATAAATGGGGTGATACTTATGAAATCACAATTCCTCTATTCTCCCACAATGGGGACATTTGCATTCCTAGAGCAGATAAAGTGAGGAGAATAGACCTAAATATTATAATAAGTATGCACACTTTATTCACACACTCAGTGAAAAAACAACACCCTATTGTAAATACATTGAGGATCCAATGAAGCGTGAATTGCACAAGGGTATATTTAAGAAAGTGTTATTTATATTTACAGGCCGTGTTGTGTGATGCATTCTGAATGTGTGTGCTGTGTGTGATGCCTCTCTTATGTAATTGTCAGAACCCAGACTACCATGGCTTCTCCCGGGACCCCGTGGTGGACGAGTGGAACATGAGAGTGGGCTTCTTCTTCGGCATCTCAGTGGCTCTTGTTATTGGAGGAACATTTATCCACTATTTACCAGACCATGGGTAATGTAGCACGTGATAAAAGCTCACTCGTGGTTTCTTACTTACTCGGGCTGTTAGGATGTGTTGGTGGCCTTCGGTCCAAAGCGACCACCCAGCAGTCACGCTGGGATTATTGCTCTGAATGTATAGAGTTATTAAAGTTGTGTTCTCTTGTGTTTGTGTGTGTAGCATGCGGGAGTGGGCCAGGAGGGAGGCGGAGCGGGTGGTCCTGCAGAGAGAGCAGGAGGGTGCTCCTCTGTTGAGCGAGTACTACTTCGACCCAGAAAAGATTGTTCTCCCCAGCTCTGGAGAGCAGTAGGATCAAGCATCCTCCTCCTCCTGTATTTCATGATAATGTATTTCACTGAGAGAATAAATGATTCTGTATGTAACTGTTGAACTGTGTTATCATCATGTGTGAAAATTACTTCTTAAACAGCATTTAAATGTTTTAGAAAATGAATGAAAGGTTCATCTTCAATGATATATAAGTGTTTGCCGTTGGCTCGGTGCTACAAGCCGCCTGTGATCAGAATTAAAAATAGGTCTGAGGTTTGAAATCCAGCCTTTAATATAACTAACAAACGATTGAATTGATTATTCAACATTGACTAGTTTGAAAATGATACAAAATGCCTCCAGACCGTACGTATTGAGGTAACCATCATCATCACAATGTTTCACAAATGTACCGGTACTTTGGATACGTTATATTTGAATGGAAACACATTTTGATTACGTTCTCGTTAAAAGTCATCTGATCAATAGCTTAATGAATTGCATTATTTAAGCTATACATATCTAGCCACTGAAACAACCTGTAAATATTATAATGGCGACCTTTAACCTATCCTTGCTCCAGCACAACAAAAGCAGGGCACATTGATACACAGAGTTGCACCTGGACACGAAATTCTTGGACACGTCTTATAATGTTTTCCTAGCATTTATAACCAAGACTAGATCCGAATTCAAATCATCTATGCCCTTCAGAGAGTTCCCTCGGTGAAACTGTTAGCAGTATTGTAGATTGTTCATGGGTGACATCGTTAATGTTGATTTTTCAGTGAGTCTTTGAACGCAGCAGAGGTAAATTGCTACAGTGCGCATGCGCGCTGGACTGAAAGCGGAAATCTGGCGCCAAGCTCGAGCACAGCAGCTCATTGAAGTAAACGGTTGTTCCTGCAGCAACTACTCCGCACTGCGGTTAAAGCAGGCCGAACTATCTGTACATGTGTTCACACAGTTTAGAGGTGTGTGGAAGCTAACCCGGAGTACTGAGACGTGACTGCGGGTTCTGCTGCTGCTCGGAGACCATGACTTCACTCACTCTGAAAGGAGTGACGGTGAACTTCCCATTTGTTCCATATGACTGTCAGAAGGACTACATGAGCAAAGTGATCGAGTGTCTTCAGGAGGTAATGAAAGAACTGTGATGGGAGATGTTTCTCAGCTGGACAGGAAGCATCCATACATGCATGTACTGGTCATGTTGCAGTTTACAAAAGGTCCAGCGCTTCACCTGGTCCTCCGTCTGGTTAGTGTGTCCGAAGGTCTTTAATGCGGCTGCCTGTTCATATGCACTGGCTGGTCGTTAGCCGCTGGTGGAAAGTAACACTGCACTTAAAGAGCCTGTGACAGCATCCCAACAACTGTTGTGCAATGAAATATTGGGCTACTAGTAATCTCGAACCGTCAGTTTAAAAAAGAAAAAGCGATACCGTTCCGTTAAATATCAATAATTTCGAACATCGCGGGGAAATTCCTTAGAGGCTTCTCAATACTCAAATGTCCCCTCCTCGACTCCCCTCCTCGAGACTTAGACCCGCCCACAGGAGATGCGAGCGGAGGACCGAGGAGAGAGGAGGGGAAGCAGCAGACGTTTAAAGAAATGAGAACTCCTCTCCTCTGAGCGGTCATATTAAAGCGACGTCCGTTCATTATTACGTGGCAACAGCTGCATCAGCTGTCGAGTGTTTTGTCATATTTTATAATCTCTGTTAGATCAGCTGAACATTGTTCCCCCACATATTTACTTTGAACTCATTGAGAGTGCGGTATAATGAGACAATAACAGGCTACAGATGCGGACACACACACAAATATATTTATATAAATATATACAATTTTTAAAGTATGAGAGCACTCTCATAATAACGTAACACAATCAGAGACTGGATATATCCCCCCCCCCCTCTCTGGTCGCTGAAATGGGGAATTGAAATTACGGGCCAAAAGTTGTATTTGCAAGTATTAAAAGTAAGGGCATCAAACCAACTGAGACCTGTCTGTCCGCGGCATCTGCGCACTGTACAACACACACCTACACACTGTACAACACACACACCTACACACTGTACAACACACACATACACACTGTACAACACACACCTACACACTGTACAACACACACACCTACACACTGTACAACACACACATACACACTGTACAACACACACCTACATACTGTACCACACACACCTACAGCTGCTAAAGCATAATCAGGCTACAGCCGTTGTGTATTTTATTGTGAAGCACTAAATGGTTTTAGAAAAATATGGACTCTTTGTAGATATCTACTAAACTAAAGCAAATAAAGAGAGTAGGCCTGTTATACTGAGTGATATATATTTTACACACTGCTCTGCTTTCTGCAGGACCTCACAGCTGTTCTCACTGTAAACATCGCGTTGCGATGAGAGCAGGTTCTCAAATAATATCCAGGGGATGCATGCAGAGCTGTCATTGGCTGAGATAAATCCGGCCGTGCGTCACGCCTCCACCGTTCCCGGAAATGCATCCGCGGAGGAGCCGTGGAGGAACCATCAGTGTATCCTCGGTTATAGCTCCTCCAGAGAGCCTCCTCGATGCTCGATCCTCGGTCCTCGGTGTGCATTTAGAGAAATGAGACGTCCTTCAAAATGGCGCGCTGAAATTCATTTCCGGGTCACTACCGGAGGACCGAGGAGTCGAGGAGGGGAAATTTGAGTATTGAGAAGCCTCTCTTGACTCATTTTGAAGTTTTGGGGGAAGCCGGAAGTGACGTCAATGCGGGAACGCTTCGAGAGCCAAAGACGGACAAAGTGTGTGTTGTCATGCGTAGAAATGGTGAATTACTGAGATTAGGCTCGTTAATAGCGTTTTAATGAAGCTGACTACAGTATATTCATATCTGTCAGTGCTTTCATGTCAATTCGGCGACATAAACATAAATGATCGTGGTGAAGATGATGATTACATTAGGATTACAAATCGGGAGTGAGAGCTGCTGAATTTCCTCCCGTCGGATGTGATATCAAAACAAATCGATTATTTTTGTGGTTGTAAACTGGATGAAAGTGGATGAAACTACATTTATTAGTGCTTTCATGTCAACGCGGCGAACATATGATACATTAAATGATGAGTGAGGATGATGATTAAAAATCGTTTGTTTGTGCCGGTCTGCATTTCCTGATGAGAAAACAAACCGATGCTTTCTGTAGTTGTAGTACACCAACAACATGGATTAAACGTGTGGTTTTTTTACCACAATGTTGAGGAAATTAATGGATAAAATGCACAGATTATTATTATTATTATTCCCACTCTGATCGGGACACTAGGTCCACGGTTTCCCCGCAGCGAGGCTCCCCCCGTTGACAATTTACGTGGGCTGGGTGCAGTGGCGGACTGGCCATCGGGACGAATCCCGATGGGCCGGTGTTATGCCGTAGGTTGAAGCCTTGCCGTGGATTGAAGCCCTGTTCGCGGGGACGCGCAAAGGTGACGTGATCGCCTGTGTTGAGCGTTCGCCTTATTTTCACCCTTTTCAAAGCTTTTTTCTCTCTTTTTAGTGATATATCAGATTAAACAGCAAACGGCTGAATAAATAATGTGCATACAATTGCGAGGAGGCTCGTTTTAAGGACACGTTTTTCAGATCTGTCACAATCTTCGTATTGGAATACATTTACGTTTTTGAGTGTATAGTCCCACTCTGTTACATTCCTCCTTCCTACAGAACAGACAATGACAGGATAATATGTGATTTGTCAATAGTCCTATTTCTTAAAACCTTCTCTGTTGTTTAAGTGTCTGATAACCACGAATAGTAAGCAATGATATCATATAACAGTAATGATATCAGACACTGTGTTATTTTCAATCAAGCCTAACAAATTATGTGTTCAAACTGGCTTCACTCACTTGAATTGCTCCTTTGAATATAATTTGTATATATCCCTACTCAACACATGTTTGTATTGTAATGCCACTTCTATTTTTTTCAATTGTATTTTAAGGTGACATTGAATGCTTTGAAAGGTGCCCTAAAATCAAGTGTATTATTGATCTTATATCTGTGCCTCTATTACATTACATATCATTTTCTATCACACTATTAATGTTCCTTATTTTAGACTAGCTTAATCCTGGTGTCAATAGGGAAGATCTGCACTGTTCTCTACATAACATGTTCAGAGCAGGTATTTCTCCTGCCAGATATGGAACCCCCCCCCCCCCCCCCTATATCTTTCTCCAGGATAGTCACAGACTCACCAAAATCACACTGGTGCTGGCTGCTCCCCTCTAGTTTGTGCTCACCAAAGCATTTCACTCTGGGCCCAGCAGGTCAAAAACTAAAGAGGGGCTTCAAAATCCGGCAGTGCAGTTGCTAGAGCTGCACCTGAACATGTTATGTAGAGAACAGTGCAGATCTTCCCTATTGACACCAGGATTAACCTAGTCTAAAATAAGGAACATTAATAGTGTGATTGAAAATTAAATGTAATGTAATAGAGGCACAGATACAAGACCAATAATACACTTTATTTTAGGGCACCTTTCAAAGCATTCAATGTCACTTTAAAATACAATTTAAAAAAAAAAAAAAAAAAAAAAAAAAAAGGAGTGGCATTACAATACAAACATGTGTTGAGTAGGGATATATAAAAATGATATTCAAAGGAGCAATTGAAGTGAGTGAAGCCAGTTTGAACACATTATCTTTTAGGCTTGATTGAAAATAACAGTGTCTGACATGATCATGTGATATCATTACTGTTATATCATTGCTTACTATTCGTGGTTATCAGAGAAGGTTTTAAGAAATAGGACTATTGACAAATCACATATTATCCTGTCATTGTCTGTTCTGTAGGAAGGAGGAATGTAACAGAGTGGGACTATACACTCAAAAACGTAAATGTATTCCAATACGAAGATTGTGACAGATCTGAAAAACGTGTCCTTAAAACGAGCCTCCTCGCAATTGTATGCACATTATTTATTCAGCCGTTTGCTGTTTAATCTGATATATCACTAAAAAGAGAGAAAAAAGCTTTGAAAAGGGTGAAAATAAGGCGAACGCTCAACACAGGCGATCACGTCACCTTTGCGCGTCCCCGCGAACAGGGCTTCAATCCACGGCAAGGCTTCAACCTACGGCATAACACCGGTACCGAAGTGGGCCGGTCGGATAAGTCACCAGCACATCCCCCATAGGCGGCGCGTGAGGCTCAGGTTTGAGAAGGCTAAATAACTTCTTTTACCTGACGCTGCCCGCCTCCGGCGTCTATAGAAAAGAGATCCACTCAGTGTGCGGAGTTTAAATCTCTCAAGTCATATTACAGGATAAAGGAAATACAGTTTAAACTGCCGTATGCAGAGAAGACGCCGACGTGTCGCACTTATCATTCATATTACATCATCAATCAGATCATCGATCATATAATATCATAATATATCATATATTTCCTGATCTGAGTCAGCTTCTCCAGCCTCATCTGGCCGTGCAGCACTCACAGTGTCACAGACTGGATGCAGAAGTATTATTTAACACATTATGTTGACGAAACACTCGAGACAAATGTAATTAAAGTCAGATCCACTCGTGTCTTAGACGTGAACGCGCTCTCAGCTGGAGAGAGAAACCCTGGCTTGATTTACCGAGTTGATAACCAGCGTCGTAGGACCGCTTAGCGAGATCTCGTTTGTTAGTTTGTTGTTGTTAGTTTGTTTGTTACTCAAACATATCCAGGGTCTGTTGAACTGGCTTCGTAGTACAGGGCACAGGTGGCTAGCAGCGCTAATGTCAAAGACACAGACATTATACATTATATTTGTATTTTACCAGGATGCAGTGACACAAATATTTACATTTACTATCTACAGCACCCGCCGCCCCTGACATCCCCACTCCCCCCGTTGACAGCTTACTAGCGGTACCGAAGTGGGCCGGTCGAGAGTCCCGGGATGATTTGTAGTCCCAGTCCACCACTGGCTACATGACCGTATGATCGCCCATATTGACGCACCTCATTCCTAAACTTCTAACAGATACAACATAAACCGATCCTTCAGCCTCATGAGCTCTCAGACACGTTCAACATGAACCTGTCATCGCTGTCTGAGCGTGCTGCTGTGTGCGCCGTCGTGCGTTTACATCTGACTGTATATATATAAAGGTTTACATGCAGATGCTGGGATCCTGGACGGTGCAGCTGGA
Source organism: Pseudochaenichthys georgianus (assembly GCF_902827115.2). Classification (NCBI taxonomy): domain Eukaryota; kingdom Metazoa; phylum Chordata; class Actinopteri; order Perciformes; family Channichthyidae; genus Pseudochaenichthys; species Pseudochaenichthys georgianus. The sequence goes on along the minus strand of NC_047508.1, from coordinate 942,191 downwards.
GCGCTGTGCCCGCAATGACGTCACATCATTTGGCGGGACTTGAAGAATCCAGAGAAGATCCAGAAAATGGTCAACATTGAGATTAATGGTTATCAAAGTACAAATATCCAAAATCAGTTCAGTAACGCTTTTCAAGGGGACGATATGTACTCAAAGTGATGGGCTTGGATGATGGGGGAAACCGTGTCACAGGCTCTTTAAGTACCAGTTTGAGATACTTTACTTTAGTGTTTACAGTTGTTGATACTGTGTACTTCTACTCCACTACAGTTCAGAGGTAAATGTTGTACTTTTCCGCCTCTACATGTATTTAATACCTTTAGTTCCTTCACAGATCTGGATGAATGATGGTAAATCTAATCAAGTGTTGAATCAGACTTTAGTTCCACCTGGAGTAAATCCACCAGCTACCCTGCAGTCTACAAAGTACTTCAGACTAGCTGCACCTCCACCAGCTACCCTGCAGTCTACAAAGTACTTCAGACTAGCTGCACCTCCACCAGCTACCCTGCAGTCTACAAAGTACTTCAGACTAGCTGCACCTTCACCAGCTACCCTGCAGTCTACAAAGTACTTCAGACTAGCTGCACCTTCACCAGCTACCCTGCAGTCTACAAAGTACTTCAGACTAGCTGCACCTTCACCAGCTACCCTGCAGTCTACAAAGTACTTCAGACTAGCTGCACCTTCACCAGCTACCCTGCAGTCTACAAAGTACTTCAGACTAGCTGCACCTTCACCAGCTACCCTGCAGTCTACAAAGTACTTCAGACTAGCTGCACCTCCACCAGCTACCCTGCAGTCTACAAAGTACTTCAGACTAGCTGCACCTTCACCAGCTACCCTGCAGTCTACAAAGTACTTCAGACTAGCTCCCACCTTCACCAGCTACCCTGCAGTCTACAAGTACTTCAGACTAGCTGCACCTTCACCAGCTACCCTGCAGTCTACAAAGTACTTCAGACTAGCTGCACCTTCACCAGCTACCCTGCAGTCTACAAAGTACTTCAGACTAGCTGCACCTCCACCAGCTACCCTGCAGTCTACAAAGTACTTCAGACTAGCTGCACCTTCACCAGCTACCCTGCAGTCTACAAAGTACTTCAGACTAGCTGCACCTTCACCAGCTACCCTGCAGTCTACAAAGTACTTCAGACTAGCTGCACCTTCACCAGCTACCCTGCAGTCTACAAAGTACTTCAGACTAGCTGCACCTTCACCAGCTACCCTGCAGTCTACAAAGTACTTCAGACTAGCTGCACCTCCACCAGCTACCCTGCAGTCTACAAAGTACTTCAGACTAGCTGCACCTCCACCAGCTACCCTGCAGTCTACAAAGTACTTCAGACTAGCTGCACCTTCACCAGCTACCCTGCAGTCTACAAAGTACTTCAGACTAGCTGCACCTTCACCAGCTACCCTGCAGTCTACAAAGTACTTCAGACTAGCTGCACCTTCACCAGCTACCCTGCAGTCTACAAAGTACTTCAGACTAGCTGCACCTCCACCAGCTACCCTGCAGTCTACAAAGTACTTCAGACTAGCTGCACCTTCACCAGCTACCCTGCAGTCTACAAAGTACTTCAGACTAGCTGCACCTTCACCAGCTACCCTGCAGTCTACAAAGTACTTCAGACTAGCTGCACCTTCACCAGCTACCCTGCAGTCTACCAAGTACTTCAGACTAGCTGCACCTTCACCAGCTTTGAGAACACTTTCATGATCAATCATTATAAAACATATCATATATATTATTCTGAAATGGACCAATCTGCACAACGACTACTTTCACTGTCTTTCACTATATTTAGATGAGAGTACTTTCTACTTTCACTTGAGGAACATTTTGAATGCAGGACTTTTACTGAAACAGAGTATTCCTACACTGTGGTACTTCTACTTTTACTCAAGTTCAAGTACTTCTCCCATCTCTGTCTTAACCCTTAACATAGGGTTACTCCTAAAAACAATCCAATAATTCCTACGCCCTATGCAGAGTCTGAGATGTGCCTCCTGGTGGATTGACGTGATGTTGCTGAAGCATTGTTCAGACTCAGGTAACATCAGAGATAACAACATGTTTCTCTCTCTCAGAAGGCCAATGGGGTTCTGGAGAGTCCGACAGGCACCGGTAAAACTCTGTGCCTGCTCTGTGCCACCCTGGCCTGGAGGGAGCGCTTCAAGGACACCATCTCTGCCCGCAAGGTCACAGAGAGGCTGAAAGGAGAGGAGATGTTCTCCAACACCCCGCTGTCCTCCTGGGGGACGGCTGCCACAGACGGAGACACGCCAAGTACGTTCAGTTCAAGTGTTCCACTGCCTGTGTTCTTCTTGAATGATGTGAAATAAGAAAGCTTTATTGTGTAGCACTTTGCACACAGCAGGTGCAGCGCAGAGTGCTCACATCACAAACACACACAACACAAGAAGTCCACTTCAGGGCAAACGTTAAAACGTTGTTGCACACATGCAGCATAACAACACAATATTACAAGGGATCCAAGGACGTAAAACATGTGATAAGAAAAGGAAAATACAACAAATAATGATCCCTCTCGGTAAATGGAGAGATAAGACATCATTATTAAATACAATAAAATATTAAAACCTATAAAATAAATAAAAGAATAATGAAAAAAAAGACATTTCAAGATTAAAAGGCCAATTTAAGGTCGTCAATAAACCTATAAAGTCAATTATTATTAACCTTATTAAAATAAATAATAAGGAATAAGACCAATTTAAAGGGGGTGTCTAATCTAAATACAAGCTTCTTCAGCTGTTGTTCAAATGCAATGGGACTTGATGTTAGTTATTGTACACGGCTCCCGAGACGCTGCGGCGACCCACTCTGAAGCCGCCCACTCTAGCACGTTCCAAACGGGCACGGCACTGCTTCTAATCATTGAAGTCTCATATGATCCAAAGGGTGGGGGTGTGGTGGATGCTGAGCCCGCCCTGCTGCAGCTCTCCATGCAGCTGATGCAGCAGGGTGGGGGTGTGGTGGATGCTGAGCCCGCCCTGCTGCAGCTCTCCATGCAGCTGATGCAGCAGGGTGGGGGTGTGGTGGATGCTGAGCCCGCCCTGCTGCAGCTCTCCATGCAGCTGATGCAGCAGGGTGGGGGTGTGGTGGATGCTGAGCCCGCCCTGCTGCAGCTCTCCATGCAGCTGATGCAGCAGGGTGGGGGTGTGGTGGATGCTGAGCCCGCCCTGCTGCAGCTCTCCATGCAGCTGATGCAGAGATGCAGCAGCTGACATGACTCTGGAATGTAACGGATGTGTGTTTTTATTGTTCCTCAGCCCACTACACCGATGTTCCCAAGATCATTTACGCATCCAGGACACACTCTCAGCTGGCGCAGGTTATCAAGGAGCTAAAGAACACTTCCTACAAGTAAACTATTCCATTTGTTAGAAGTATATTGTTTATGCATGAATAATGCAACATGTGTGGATGCTTCTTTAGTCACTTCAGAAACAACATTTAGAGGCAGGTGAGCTTCTGGATATGATTTGATATTAAAGATAAGACGATGACGTGGAACGGAGCATGATGCCTTCGTATTGTGCCCAGACTGTGCACGGAGAGTCGTTGCTTGAAGCATCCTGAAAGATAGCATGCCTCTCAGGCGGACTCAGAAGTCAGCAGGACAGCGGGCACAGGAAGGGGTCAACGGCCTCATGCTGCTGGTCATCAGGGGAACACCAAGCTGGTTCTTTAAATACGTTACTGGGCTTTTTTATCAAGATTTGTTAGAAAGGTTTTGAACTTTGGGGAAGTGTGGCTTCTTAACACATGATTACTGTAATGTATTTGTTATTTAGTATTTACTGAGAGCAACATGAGAGAAGCCAGGTCTCAGGCGTGGGTCGTAGTCCTTTGTACGTTCAGAATCCGCTGAGAGCCCGAACCCACTGCTGTGGTTCTTTGGATGATCTGCTATGGTCTCTAACACATTTGAGATATGTGACGGTGACCGAAAGTGTCACTGCTCATACAGCTGAATGTGCCGAGTGTGCTCCATGCTGCAGGGCTCCTTGAAAGGAGGTCCTTGGTCTCAATGGGATTTCACCTGGGTAAATAAAGGTTTTGAATGATCAACGTCACCATTATGTGTGTTTCTGCTGATTCAGGCCAAAGGTGTGTGTTCTGGGATCCAGAGAGCAGCTGTGTATCAACCCCGAAGTCATGAAGCAGCAGAGCAACCATGTTAAGGTATGGAAAGCATCACATCCTGTTGTTGGAGGACATTCAGATGGTCAGGGCGCACTGTCAGCTGCAGCGTCTGGAGGATGCAGGCACGACCCCGACTTCTCCCGCCTCCTTGTCCATACTTTCAAACTCATTCGTGTTCATTCTAAGCACCAACAGGACATTATCTTTCTCTAATGAAATCAGAAGGAAGGAAGCATCCTAAAAAGGAACTGCTGGGTTTATATGAATGAGCTGATGCAGCAGTCCATGTCGATATGGCACAAAGCACTTCTACAGATTTCACTATACTTTTTGCTTTGCTTTGCTTTCAGGTCCATTCGTGCAGAGCCAAAGTTTCCACCAGATCGTGTGTCTACTACAATAACGTGGAAGGTAACGTTCAATATTCATACCTGCTAGAGCTAGCTTACATGCAGTAGAGAGCAGTGACACAGGCTCCATGCACTACATGCACTAGGAACCCCAACTAAAAGCAAGCTTTGAGTGGCGCGTAAGCATTCTGTCTTCCAATCCACACTGATTAGTCCTCTGCAGACGTCTTAAAGCCCGGTCTCTGGGAAGCTGCATGCTAACGGGCCTGCACCAGAGGGACTGACAGCGGTCCCTCACTGAGCCAGAAGAGATGCCATGTTGGCTCCAACAGTATTAACGTATCCAGTCATTGGTGTTCTATCCCCACCCAGCAGCAGGTGGGATGTCCTGCCTGGAGAAGCACCACACACTTGGTGAGCGCTGTCTCACATTTCCTTCACTCAGTGTGGACTGGTGCACTTGGTAGAGGTGAAGTGCACCAGTACTGGTGGAAGCTACCAGTAGGTCGACCATATAGCTTGAGCATCGTTACATCCAGCTGTTCCCAGCTGTGATGGGTTTATCATGGCAATCGCACAACACCTTTTGTAAAAGGCCTCCTCTTCTTCTCTTCTGCCCTTAGAGAAGAGCACGGACAAAGAGCTGGTGAACTCAGTCCTCGACGTGGAAGACTTGGTGAAATTCGGCAACAAACAGAGGTGTGTGTCACACACTGCTCGTGTGTGTCGCTAACACGTGTGTGCTTTATGGGAGTCCAATCAACAACATGGTTTTAGTTGGTCTTGGATTGTAGGACAGCAACATATCATTTTGAAATATTATGAATTAGTCATCCGATATATTAGACCTTAAATAATTAGGAAATGATGTATTGTAATTATTTTCATCTGTAAAGAGTTTATAATCTTTGTAAAGACAGTTAGCTTTGTTAACGCCTTGCAGCGTTTTGATTACTGATGCGTCCGTGTTCTCCTATCTCCCGTGCTGCTGAAAGGCCTCTGTTAGGAACGTACGCACACTTTCACTCACAAATTCACTTTTTTAAAATCCTTCCTGAGGCAAAGTATGTCACTGGTTCAGGCGATGTGATGTGAAAGCAGTCACAGTCTTAGCTAGTTGTTATCAATAAGCGTAACACAAAAGGACTTGAGAAGTTAAATGAAGAACGTGGCCCTTCCTGTCCTGCAGTGAATCGTCAGCAGTAAGAGAGAGGATGACGGCATCCATCACAACATCTGAACCAGAGACACAGAATGATTTCTCCCTGCTTGGTTATATTTGAATTCACTCAGTGTTTAATTTAAATAATATTACTACTTTTCATTTGTTCAAGGGCGATTGAGTAACCGTGATTCTGCTGAGTTATCACGTCGCCTGTAATGTGGACAAAGCCCTAGGTATTGCACGCAGTGTCTACATTTCAGCTGAACGTAGAACGTGTGTGTGCAGGGTCTGTCCCTACTACCTGTCCCGGTCCCTGAAGCAGCAGGCAGACATTGTGTTCACGCCGTACAACTACCTGCTGGACCCAAAGGTGAGCGCTCGCAGAGCACGCACCAGACGGCTGGAGGCGGAGGACTGAGATGACTTCGTGTCACTCATGTCATTATACAGTTCAGGAGCAGGAACCCACATTGAGCCTTTAGCACTACACATCAGCACGGGTACCCTTTATATACCTGCTTCATACAAAACAGAATATACCACACCTTCTTTCCTATCTAGGTAATCATCCTGTCATGTCCTGCTTTGCCGTAGTATTCAGTGAAATCATTACATGCTGGTGTTTTGTTCTCTCGCTCTGTTCCACAGAGCCGCAGAGCGCACAACATCGAGCTGAACGGAGCGGTGGTCATCTTCGATGAAGCTCACAATGTGGTGAGACTCTTCCTCCACATTCAGCTGTTCTGAAGGGGGGGGGGGGTGTGTGTGTGTGTGTGTGTGTGTGTGTGTGTGTGTGTGTGTGTGTGTGTGTGTGTGTGTGTGTGTGTGTGTGTGTGTGTGTGTGTGTGTGTGTGTGTGTGTGTGTGTGTGTGTGTGTGTGTGTGTGTGTGTGTGTGTGTGTGTGTGTGTGTGTGTGTGTGTGTGTGTGTGTGTGTGTGTGTGTGTGTGTGTGTGTGTGTGTGTGTGTGTGTGTGGCCTGCTGTCAGAGCGCCCCGCCTGTTCCAGAGACATGTCCGGCCCTGTATCTAAAACACTAGAACCTTCTCCAACATCTCTGTCAGCTCTGTAACCTACCAACGTAGATAACGCTCAGACGCTCTTGTTGTGCATACAGATAGAGACGAGAGGGGTACACATGTTTACCTCGTCTACTTGATAATAATTACCATCACTGTGCGTCAAGTTGTTTGTTTGGAAAATTACAAAATACTTTTTTTTTCAGAAACTGTTAAACTCACAAGCACAGCTGCAGCCAGTCTCCACCTCTAATTTAAAGGGGACCTATCATGCTATATTTGAAAAATATATTGTAGGGCCATACCTATACAAAACATATCTCTGAAGTCTGTTGCTTAAAATACCAAACAGATCACCCATTGTAGCCATGCCTCATACCCCTCTATTTCAGCCCTGTTCCAAAAAGGCTGATTCTGTGACCGTAGCTTTATATGGAACAGCTGCTGCTAGCCACGCCCCTTTGTAGCGTCACGCAGCTCTCCCCTGCTAAGAGAGTTTTCTACCGGGAGAAAGTCAGCTCAACGCTGCCGTGATTAAATACCATATTATGTTCCAAACACTTTAAGCATTATTTCTGAAACAGGATGGAGCTCAAGCGTTTCTCTCTCGCAGGGTTTACCGCAAGCACATTACGTTACACATATTCTCTGCAGTACAGCGTTAGCTCTGAGTGTTAGCATGCTTGCTAATGTAAACACACAGCATATTACTCCCAAAACATGCCACGCATTGTTCTTTCTTAAGTGTTTACCGATAGAACAGTGCCATGATATATACCAACTTTACCCTAAGTGCCCCTGCAGACATCCTGCTGAATGCACAGACACACAGCTGCTGCGAGAGGGGATTCAGCTCGACCACTGTATATGGAGACGATAGGTCGGGACGTGTCACGTGTGCCACATTTGACCAATGACGTCCAAATCCTGGACCAGCTCATTTGCACCCCGTTTTGTTTTTAGAGATGTGGGTAAGGAGGAAAAGAGAGAGGGCTGTATGTTCTGAAACGTTGTGAGTCTCCTTACACACCGGGGACACACATTTATGTATAACAGACATCAAAAAGTGCATGTTGGTATATGGCACACCACAGTGGAAGTACACAACATAACCATCTGATGCTTTATTTTAAAACATAAAATATGTTTTGTTTTATTTGACTGAGGGGGGTTGCAGACTTGATCTAGGATGACGAACAACGTGGTCCTGCTGGAGGTGCGTCCCTGGGCAGAGAGTCACCACACTGTGTCTGTGTTGCAGGAGAAGACGTGTGAAGAGTCCACGTCCTTTGACCTGACTCCGTACGATGTGGCCTCCGCCATCACTGCTGTGGACCGGCTGCTGGCGGAGCAGGCCAAAGAGGCCAGCCATGGAGACACTGTCAGTGACTTCAACGTGGAGTCCCTCAACGCTGGTCCGTTTTATTTGTCCCACCCACTGAGGATGCACACTTTCAAATGTTAACAAAGTACATGTACTTACAGAGGGGTATCTTTTTGCTTCAGGTTTCAAATTGGAATTATCTACCATTGCTAAAATTAAACGTAAGTGAAGTTACCACACTCATCTCATGCACTCGATGTGGCTGTTAGTCAGTGCTGTGGGATTGTTACCAACGGTTCTGTCTGCTCTGACAGAGATACTGCTGGATCTGGAAGCCGTTATCGATTCCTATGATGTTCCAAATGAAGGAGGCATCACAAAACCTGGACTGTAAGTGAAGGTGTGAAAGGAGAGAGTAAGAATCAGCACTGTCTGTCAGTGGATCAGTCCTTCTGTGTTCTCCGTCCTGATGGCGCAGGTCATCAGTTATGATGTCAAATAGCACAAACAAATTCATTGTTATTATTACATTTGTTTAAAATCTAGTGGTGTTAAGTAACTAAGTATATTTACTAAACTACTATACTTAAGTACAATTTGTTTCTACTTTGTACTTCTATTTCACCACAGTTCAGAGGTAAATGGTGTACCTTTTCTCCACTACATGTATTTATACCTTTAGTTACTTTACAGATCTGGATTAATGATGTGAAATATAATCACGTCTTAAAGGGGACCTATCTTGCAAAATGCACTTTGTGATGTCTTTTATACATGAATGTGTGTCCCCGGTGTGTCGGGGAACTCACGCAGCGTCAGGAAATAAAACCCTCTCTCTTTTCCTCCGTACCCAAATCTCTAAAAACGGGGAACAACAGAGCTGATTCAGATTTGCGTCCGATATGACGTAATATCTGAAGTGTGGACCCACGGGCCAATCAGAAACGTTGCTATCAGAAACAATGCCTGACTGTTTTGGACGTAATATGTGGTGTTTACATTAGCATGGCTAACACTCAGAGCTAACCTGTACTGCACAGAGCATGTGTGTGAAGAAGCAGGATCTCACCTTGTGGTGTAATCGGCAAGAGTGAAAGCCTTTATTATTACTTCTGCTCCATCCATCCTTGATCTAATAATCCTTGCGTTTCATCACCGCAGCATTTTAGACAGTATCTGCCAGGTTCCGCATGAGCCGCTTATTTTAATTTTTTTTCAGTAAAAAAAACAAAAAGCTTAATTTTTTGATTTAGCCTTTATTTATACAGGTGAACATCTCATTCTCAAGAGAGCTGTGTATACCCAGAATCAGCACTTTTGGAACAGGAAGAGAAATAGAGCGATATGAGGCATGGCTAGAATGGGTGACCTTCATAGACATGCTATTGCATTATAGGTGACCTTTAAATCAGACTTGAGTTCCACCTGGAGTGAATCCACCAGCTACCCTGCAGTCTACAAAGTCCTTCAGACTAGCTGCACCTCCACCAGCTACCCTGCAGTCTACAAAGTCCTTCAGACTAGCTGCACCTTCACCAGCTACCCTGCAGTCTACAAAGTCCTTCAGACTAGCTGCACCTTCACCAGCTACCCTGCAGTCTACAAAGTACTTCAGACTAGCTGCACCTTCACCAGCTACCCTGCAGTCTACAAAGTACTTCAGACTAGCTGCACCTCCACCAGCTACCCTGCAGTCTACAAAGTACTTCAGACTAGCTGCTCCTTCACCAGCTACCCTGCAGTCTACAAAGTCCTTCAGACTAGCTGCACCTTCACCAGCTACCCTGCAGTCTACAAAGTACTTCAGACTAGCTGCTCCTTCACCAGCTACCCTGCAGTCTACAAAGTACTTCAGACTAGCTGCACCTCCACCAGCTACCCTGCAGTCTACAAAGTACTTCAGACTAGCTGCACCTCCACCAGCTACCCTGCAGTCTACAAAGTACTTCAGACTAGCTGCTCCTTCACCAGCTACCCTGCAGTCTACAAAGTCCTTCAGACTAGCTGCACCTCCACCAGCTACCCTGCAGTCTACAAAGTACTTCAGACTAGCTGCTCCTTCACCAGCTACCCTGCAGTCTACAAAGTCCTTCAGACTAGCTGCACCTTCACCAGCTACCCTGCAGTCTACAAAGTCCTTCAGACTAGCTGCACCTTCACCAGCTACCCTGCAGTCTACAAAGTACTTCAGACTAGCTGCACCTTCACCAGCTACCCTGCAGTCTACAAAGTACTTCAGACTAGCTGCACCTCCACCAGCTACCCTGCAGTCTACAAAGTACTTCAGACTAGCTGCTCCTTCACCAGCTACCCTGCAGTCTACAAAGTCCTTCAGACTAGCTGCACCTTCACCAGCTACCCTGCAGTCTACAAAGTACTTCAGACTAGCTGCACCTTCACCAGCTACCCTGCAGTCTACCAAGTACTTCAGACTAGCTGCACCTTCACCAGCTTTGAGAACACTTTCATGATCAATCATTATAAAACATATCATATATATTATTCTGAAATGGACCAATCTGCACAACGACTACTTTTACTGTCTTTCACTATATTTAGATGAGAGTACTTTTCTACTTTTACTTGAGGAATATTTTGAATGCAGGACTTTTACTTTTACCTAAGTACAAGATCTGAGTACTTCTCCCACCTCTGACAACATGTCAAATGTCTTCAGTTATCTCGGTTTCTGGATTGTAATGAAGTGTCCTCTGTCCAGCTTCATCTATGAGCTGCTGGAGAGAGCCCACCTGACCTACAGCTCCAAGACGGCTGTGCAGGACGCTCTGGAGCAGATCACTGGATACCTTGCAGGACGTCAGTACGGCTTCATCACTTTCTATTGTTGAACACTTGTCACTTGATTTACCTTCCGTTTTCTGCTGTCCACCGTGTGATGGACATTTTGTAGATGTTTCATTTCCATTCACACAGAAGTAAGAGGTCTAGACCTTCAGCTGTATATATCACACACGCCCCGTTTCTGTGACGATGCAGAATAATGTGTGTATTCATTTGTATCACTTCTGTTGTATCCTCAGAGCCGGGGGTGTTTGTGAACACAAGTGGACTGCAGCAGCTGACTAACATCATACAGGTGTGCTACATGGTGGAGTTATAGTAACGGTTCTAGAATACACTTTTCACTCTGTATTCCTGAGAGCGAGATGCTCCTGAGATGCTAGGCTAATGTTTAAGGTTAGTCAGTGGCTCCCAATTGGTCAATTGTACTGTCATTTAACTAGAAAATGCATTTCCTGCACAAAATACGTGCACATGCTGTAAACTGTGAACATTGTGGCTGCTTTTAGCTAAAAAGAATGCAGAAAAAGCTTCATATTTAAAAGAAAAGGTTAGCAAACATGTGAAGTTTGAGCACTTTTTGAACATTTTCAGACCACCAAGCTCTCCTATCTTCACATAACTCGCAGAGACGGCTAAAGGAGCTTCTTTCATTTAACCCTTCACATTCAAACATTAAAAAAATATAACAAAAATGTGACATATTAAAACACATTTTAAAATATTATTCAGTAGAATATCTTAGGCCCTCAGAGAGGCCACTGCGCTGTAGTAACTGAACGAGAGAGTAATGTCAAATGACAGTACAATTGATCAATCATATCTTCCCTCTAAATGGGTGGGTGTTATTATCACGGACTTTATGACAAGTAATGCCCGCTGTGAAGCTTTTCTTGTTTCCATAGCAACAACAACTTCCTGTCAACAGCATGAACTCGCCTTCAAAATAAAAGCATGCCAAATTACACTTAAGACATACGACTGCAACGAAAGTAACAAGCACAATGCAACATCCTCTTCAATTTCAAAGAACACAAATAGGGTTATCTACAGGTGTTGTTCTGTGTGGTAGAGGGCTGCTTTCATTGGTGCGTTCTGCACCCCGGGCCGTTGTTTTGATAATCCGCTGAAGTATACGCTGTGACGTAATAACTCGAGGGAAGGGGTGGGGGTCAGAGGGCCTAGGTATAAAAGCCACGGCTCGTCACTGACAAGCATGTTTTTGTCTGATCTGTACACATTTAAACATGTAACAGTTAGTGGTTGATTCTTTGTGTTAGTCAGTCCATTTTGAGCTTCCTGTAGTGTTGTCACCTTAATGAGATTGTCAGGTTTTGTATCATCGTGACTGAATATAAAACCTGTTCTCATTGACTCTATGTGAACAACTGCACAGATGAGCTGCTGTAAACTGCACATTATACCAAAACCATGGAACGCACGATTACCTTGCTATCGCTACATCGTTGTGCCTCTTGCAGCTGGTGTTCTGTGGGGAGCCGTCGGAACAGGAGAAGCAGCAGCAGATGGAGACCAACACGGCTCATTTTAAGGTGCGCGTTCATTCAGAGATCTGCATGTCCTCGATGTTGGATCTGTGCACAGTGATGTCAGCCCTCATGTCTGTGTTCGGCTCAGGTTCACATCCATCAAGACACCAGCCATCAGAAGAAAGCCCAGGGCACGGATGTCTGGGCTTCAGCATCAAAGAAACAAGGTTTTATTTTTATTTGTTCAACTTTATTCAACAATTATTGCAACACATCATACAACGTGACATAACATCAGTATTCAGCGCACTGGCTCAAACCGGTGGCTCGGGAACTAAGCTGTTCACAAATGTAAATGTTAGGCTTTTTTATTTTTGCACCATTTTATAAAAATGTTGTATAATTTCATATTATACAACAATATGATTTAATATCACTAAATGTGGGGAAATATTTAGCTAAAATAATCGAATTTCAAAGAATCGGGTAATAAAACGCCCTGAGCAAACTTCCATGAAATGATGCATTTGCTGTAAATGGTTTAGTTTGTCGTTACCTTTGGTCGCCTGTCTGCCTATATTCTTTGTAAATCTTAAATAAATGTGTCTCTGCGCCCTGTAGGCAACATCTTGAGTTACTGGTGCTTCTCTCCGGGCTACAGCATGCAGAGCCTGGTGGATCAAGGGGTCCGCTGTATCATCCTGACCAGCGGGACCCTCTCCCCCCTCTCCTCCTTCACCTCTGAGATGAGGATGTAAGTACCCGTTGCTCCTCAAAGCCCATGTTGCAGCGGTGATGGAAGTATTCAGATGCTTCAGAGTACAAGTACCAACACATGAAAGTCCTGCATTCAAAATCTTACTTAAAAAAAGTATTATCAGCAAAATATACTTGGTGTATAAAAATGTGAAGTAATCATTGTGCAGGAAAATGTGTCTTTTAGTTTGTTTTATATATTACATTTATATATGTTTCTAGATAATATTGTTGCATCAAGTAGCACTTTACTGTTGTACACAAACACAGTTCTGATTGACTTTTTGTTCAATATTTAAATAATTTGAATCTTTTGTAGCACTAGATGGAAATACTCAATTTAAGTACAAGTACCTCAACATTTTACTTAAAGGTCCCATGTCATGCTTTTCCGGTTCTGACCCGTCCCCTTGTGTTCTGTAGCTTCTGCATGTGAGCGGTCTGCAGAGTCACAACCCTCAAAGTGCCCCCTGTAGCGAGTAACACTCTAACACAGAGAAGACCTGTCTGTCCCTGAACGCCTCGCTGGACATTTCTCTTGTCCCATTGTTTCTTCCTGGGTACAGTGACGTGCACATACCCAAATGGACCCATTGGTCCAAATGGACCTATCCGCGGAGCCGTTATGTTCAGTCCGTGGATTTGTTCAAATGGATCAATCCACGGACTTCCTCACACACACACTCAATCTTTTCTCAGCTGCAGCTCCGCCCAGACGGCGGGACGCGGCGAGGCTGTGAGTCGGTGTGTGTTCGTATGGAGTCAGATTTGGGTCAATATTCTAGCGCGTAAAACAAGCTACTCACGAGCGGGAAATGTGCTTTTACACGCGCATAAAATGACCCTCGCGCGCAGATTAAACCCCCGCGAGCGGCTCTGCGCTCGCTTGCGAGAGAGACAGCCCTCTTGCTGTCTACGCGCGCGTGAAAAGTTTCTGGCACTTTGGGGCGGAGCCACTAGACTTTGATTGACAGCTGCAAGGAAACCCGGAGTTGCCAGGTTTGATAAATGCCTGAACTACCAAGAGCCGAGGAGTGACGGCAGCAAAATCAGTTGGAAGAGATTGAATAGTAAAGTTGTCCATATGTGTATAATTGTTGCATTTAAGTGATATATTGGTTGTAAAAATAGTTTTTTCATTTGCTTGATACAAAAGGACATTCTTTATAACCAATTGCTTTATTATCACGCATTTGTAATATTTGTAGGCCTATGCTAGAACTTTTTGTATTCTTTTTGAAAAATAAAAAATAAATAGCTCACTTGTCCATCCATCCATCCATCTTCTCCCGCTTATCCGTGGTCGGGTCGCGGGGGTAGCAGTTCCAGCAGAGAGCCCCAAACTTTCTTTTCCCTGGCGACATCAACCAGCTCTGACTGGGGGATCCCAAGGCGCTCCCAGGCCAGCGAAGAGATATAATCCCTCCACCTGGTCCTAGGTCTACCCCTTGGTCTCTTCCCAGCTGGACGTGCCTGGAACACCTCCCTAGGGAGGCGCCCAGGTGGCATCCTAACTAGGTGCCCGAACCACCTCAACTGGCTTCTTTCGACGCGAAGGAGGAGCGGCTCAACTCCGAGTCCCTCCCTGATGACCGAACTTCTCACCTTATCTCTAAGGGAGACACCAGCCACCCGGCGGAGGAAACCCATCTCGGCCGCTTGTATCCGCGATCTCGTTCTTTCGGTCATGACCCATCCTTCATGACCATAGGTGAGGGTAGGAACGAAAATGGCCCGGTAGACAGAGAGCTTTGCCTTCCGGCTCAGCTCCCTTTTCGTCACAACGGTGCGGTAAAGCGACTGCAATACCGCTCCCGCTGCTCCGATTCTCCGGCCCATCTCACGCTCCATTGATCCCTCACTCGAGAACAAGACCCCGAGATACTTGAACTCCTTCACTTGGGGTAAGGACTCATTCCCTACTTGGAGTGGACAGTCCATCGGTTTCCTGCTGAGAACCATGGCCTCAGATTTGGAGGTGCTGATCCTCATCCCAGCCGCTTCACACTCGGTTGCGAACCGATCCAGTGAGTGCTGAAGGTCGCAGACCGATGAAGCCATCAGAACCACATCATCTGCAAAAAGCAGTGGTGCAATCCTTAGTCCCCCGAACTGCAGCCCCCCTCCCCCCATGACTACGCCTCGAAATCCGATCCATGTATATTACAAACAGGATTGGGGACAAAGCGCAGCCCTGGCGGAGGCCAACCCTCACCGGAAATGGGTCCGACTTACTGCCGAGGACCCGGACACAGCTCTCGCTTTGGGAGTACAGAGATTGGATGGCCCTGAGTAGAGACCCCCTCACCCCATACTCCCGCAGCACCTCCCACAGTAACTCCCTGGGAACCCGGTCATACGCCTTCTCCAAGTCTACAAAACACATGTAGACCGGATAAGCGTACTCCCAGGCCCCCTCCAGGATCCTTGCGAGAGTAAAAAGCTGATCCGTCGTTCCACGACCAGGACGGAATCCGCATTGTTCCTCCTCAATCTGAGGTTCGACAATCGGCCTGACCCTCCTTTCAAGTACCTTGGAGTAAACTTTCCCGGGGAGGCTGAGTAGTGTGATGCTCACTTGTCATTCATTTTAATCCTTAATTATCCATCCAACACTGAAAAGGTGGTCCTTGTGAAGAGTCTCATCACTATATTCCCTCAGCTGAAAGTCATTTACAACAATAGTTTTCTGAAGATTAAGTTTGTTTTAACCAAGGTATAAGGTTTTTTTAGGTGTGATTTTATGAATTATCTATTCTGTCAACATTTGATGAATTAGAAAAATATTAATGTTTTTAAATGTTAACAATTCTTTTCTTAATGACATATTGTGCTAATGAAATCCTTGTAAATAGATGTCCAATGAATGTATTCTTGCATTCGATTTTTTGAATAAAAACCATATCCACCACCTGGTACTTCCAGTAATCGTCATTGACACACAATGTGCAGATATAACACAATCAAATGTTAATTCTGGTTAAAGAAATATAACACAAAATGTGCAGAAATAACAAATGAGTGTGTTCATCTTGGTTACACATTTATGACACACAATGTGTAAAATGTGCACATTGTGTGTTAGGGGCATGTAACACATTGTGTGTGTAAAAATGATTTACACATAAATAAACACAACACGTGTTGTCCCTGAGCACACTCTGTGTGTTGAAATTCAACACATGTTGTGTCATATTTGACACATCCCTTCTAAGAGTGTACAGCAGACAGTAGCTAGCAATTTTCGACAGATACAGCCCACTCAAAAATATATTGTTTTATATAAAATAAATGTTTATATATATATATATATATATATATTAGCTGTACACTTTACGAATATAATAGTTTTTTATGGACAATTTTACCATTCAATCTCGTCCAACTGATTTTGCTGCCGTCACTCCTCGGCTCTTGGTAGTTCAGGCATTTATCAAACCTGGCAACTCTGGGTTTCCTTGCAGCTGTCAATCAAAGTCCAGTGGCTCCGCTCCAAAATCCCAGAAACTTTTCATGCGCGCGTAGACAGACTCCGCGAGGCTGAGACTCCGCGAGGCTGAGACTCCCGCGAGCGAGCAAGAAGGCTGTCTCTCTCGCGAGCGAGCGCAGAGCCGCTCGCGGGGGTCATTTTATGCGCGTGTAAAAGCACATTTTCCGCTCGTGAGTAGCTTGTTTTACGCGCTAGAATATTGACCCAAATCTGACTCCATATGTTCGGGCTGGGTTTCGCTGTGTGTTCGGGCTGGGTCTCGCAATGTAAATCTATTCGAGTAGACCTCAGCAATGGAATTATGATCAGTGGAGATGGCCGTGACATGGGCCCTTTAAGTGCAGTTGTTGAGTAAATGTACTTAAGCACTTCCCACCTCTGCATTGTCCGAGCAGTAGTGCACGGCGGGCGTTACCACTGACTTCAGAGATCGCGTTAACAAGGTTTTTTCAGTTTTTTGGCCAATTGTTTTGTATTTGTATTATAAATGTAAATGCCTTACATAAAAGTAATCAGGAAAGTTTCTCTCAAGCACTTTAAATCAAACCCTGGATATGTTCATGTTGTTGTTATCATCAGGTAAAAGATAAGATATACTTTGTTAATCTCAAATTGGGAAATGTTTTAATATATAGGTATATAGTACACTGGTGTTGATCCCCAAGTGTTTTGTTGGTGTAGAAAATTCCCTGTGAGTCTGGAGAACAGTCATGTGATCGAGCGGGACCAGATCTTTGTGAGCGTCGTCGAGCGCGGCCCGGATGGAGAGCAGCTCAGCTCAGCGTTTGCTAGAAGGTTCGTATTCTACAGATAGGCCTCGCTTCAGTGATTTAAAACAAGTCCATCAACAACCACAGCTGCACAACTATTTGTGTTTGTATTTTTTTACGAGTGTGTCTGCCAAGATACAAGTCATTTTAAAGTTTGATATTTATTAGAATAGAAGTCAACCATTCATGTCTTCTCTTTCCTTTTGGTTTGTTTCCCATTCTGAACCTTTATTTCTTAACTTTGACATAATCCATCTCTTCATACGCCGACAATATCTTATGTCTACAATAAACAGTATTGAATGTTACATTCTGTTCTTGTATATCTCGAGGCTCAAGGCTTTTATTTGTCATGCGTACATAGCTACAGTGTAGTTATGTCGATGAAAATCTTTGGCCACAGGCTCCTCCAGCAGTGCAAGTAAATACAAAAAGAAAAATAGTGCAATAGGAGTCGATGTAGAAGTGATTGGAATATGATATATTAGATCAATCATTTCTAAGTTGCCGTCAGATGACTGTTATGGATGTGGTTTCAAAAGTTCAGGTGTTTAACGGTCTTATGGCCTGTGGGATGAAACTGTCCCTGAGGCTGGTGGTTTCAGCCAGTCAGGATCCTCTCTATGGAGCACCTGTAGAAGGTCAGGATCCTCTCTATGGAGCACCTGTAGAAGGTCAGGATCCTCTCTATGGAGCACCTGTAGAAGGATCCTCTCTATGGTGCACCTGTAGAAGGTCAGGATCCTCTCTATGGAGCACCTGTAGAAGGATCCTCTCTATGGAGCACCTGTAGAGGGTCAGGATCCTCTCTATGGAGCACCTGTAGAAGGTCAGGATCCTCTCTATGGAGCACCTGTAGAAGGATCCTCTCTATGGTGCACCTGTAGAAGGTCAGGATCCTCTCTATGGAGCACCTGTAGAAGGATCCTCTCTATGGTGCACCTGTAGAAGGTCAGGATCCTCTCTATGGAGCACCTGTAGAAGGATCCTCTCTATGGAGCACCTGTAGAAGGTCAGGATCCTCTCTATGGAGCACCTGAAGGTCAGGATCCTCTCTATGGAGCACCTGAAGGTCAGGATCCTCTCTATGGAGCACCTGTAGAAGGTCAGGATCCTCTCTATGGAGCACCTGTAGAAGGTCAGGATCCCCTCTATGGAGCACCTGTAGAAGGTCAGGATCCTCTCTATGGAGCACCTGTAGAAGGTCAGGATCCTCTCTATGGAGCACCTGTAGAAGGTCAGGATCCTCTCTATGGAGCACCTGTATAAGGTCAGGATCCTCTCTATGGAGCACCTGTAGAAGGTCAGGATCCTCTCTATGGAGCACCTGTAGAAGGTCAGGATCCTCTCTATGGAGCACCTGTAGGAGGTCAGGGTCCTCTCTATGGAGCACCTGAAGGTCAGGGTCCTCTCTATGGAGCACCTGAAGGTCAGGATCCTCTCTATGGAGCACCTGTAGAAGGTCAGGAACCTCTCTATGGAGCACCTGTAGAAGGTCAGGATGCTCTCTATGGAGCACCTGTAGAAGGTCAGGATCCTCTCTATGGAGCACCTGAAGGTCAGGATCCTCTCTATGGAGCACCTGTAGAAGGTCAGGATGCTCTCTATGGAGCACCTGTAGAAGGTCAGGATCCTCTCTATGGAGCACCTGAAGGTCAGGGTCCTCTCTATGGAGCACCTGAAGGTCAGGGTCCTCTCTATGGAGCACCTGAAGGTCAGGATCCTCTCTATGGAGCACCTGAAGAAAGTCAGGATCCTCTCTATGGAGCACCTGTAGAAGGTCAGGATCCTCTCTATGGAGCACCTGTAGAAGGTCAGGATGCTCTCTATGGAGCACCTGAAGAAAGTCAGGATCCTCTCTATGGAGCACCTGTAGAAGGTCAGGGTCCTCTCTATGGAGCACCTGTAGAAGGTCAGGATCCTCTCTATGGAGCACCTGTAGAAGGTCAGGATGCTCTCTATGGAGCACCTGAAGAAAGTCAGGATCTTCTCTATGGTGCACCTGAAGGTCAGGATCCTCTCTATGGAGCACCTGTAGAAGGTCAGGATGCTCTCTATGGAGCACCTGTAGAAGGTCAGGATCCTCTCTATGGTGCACCTGTAGAAGGATGCTCTCTATGGAGCACCTGTAGAAGGTCAGGGTCCTCTCTATGGAGCACCTGAAGGTCAGGATCCTCTCTATGGAGCACCTGTAGAAGGTCAGGATCCTCTCTATGGAGCACCTGAAGGTCAGGGTCCTCTCTATGGAGCACCTGTAGAAGGTCAGGATCCTCTCTATGGAGCACCTGAAGGTCAGGATCCTCTCTATGGAGCACCTGTAGAAGGTCAGGATCCTCTCTATGGAGCACCTGTAGAAGGTCAGGATCCTCTCTATGGAGCACCTGAAGGTCAGGATCCTCTCTATGGAGCACCTGTAGAAGGTCAGGATGCTCTCTATGGAGCACCTGAAGAAAGTCAGGATCCTCTCTATGGAGCACCTGTAGAAGGTCAGGGTCCTCTCTATGGAGCACCTGTAGAAGGTCAGGATGCTCTCTATGGAGCACCTGTAGAAGGTCAGGATCCTCTCTATGGAGCACCTGTAGAAGGTCAGGGTCCTCTCTATGGAGCACCTGAAGGTCAGGATCCTCTCTATAGAGCACCTGTAGAAGGTCAGGATCCTCTCTATGGAGCACCTGTAGAAGGTCAGGATGCTCTCTATGGAGCACCTGAAGGTCAGGATCCTCTCTATGGAGCACCTGTAGAAGGTCAGGATGCTCTCTATGGAGCACCTGTAGAAGGTCAGGATCCTCTCTATGGAGCACCTGAAGGTCAGGGTCCTCTCTATGGAGCACCTGTAGAAGGTCAGGATCCTCTCTATGGAGCACCTGTAGAAGGTCAGGATCCTCTCTATGGAGCACCTGTAGAAGGTCAGGGTCCTCTCTATGGAGCACCTGTAGAAGGTCAGGATGCTCTCTATGGAGCACCTGTAGAAGGTCAGGATGCTCTCTATGGAGCACCTGTAGAAGGTCAGGATCCTCTCTATGGAGCACCTGAAGGTCAGGATCCTCTCTATGGTGCACCTGTAGAAGGATGCTCTCTATGGAGCACCTGTAGAAGGTCAGGATCCTCTCTAAGGAGCACCTGAAGGTCAGGGTCCTCTCTATGGAGCACCTGTAGAAGGTCAGGATCCTCTCTATGGAGCACCTGTAGAAGGTCAGGATCCTCTCTATGGAGCACCTGTAGAAGGTCAGGATCCTCTCTATGGAGCACCTGAAGGTCAGGGTCCTCTCTATGGAGCACCTGTAGAAGGTTAGGATATTCTCTATGGAGCACCTGAAGGTCAGGAACCTCTCTATGGAGCACCTGAAGGTCAGGATCCTCTCTATGGAGCACCTGTAGAAGTTCAGGATCCTCTCTATGGAGCACCTGAAGGTCAGGATCCTCTCTATGGAGCACCTGAAGAAAGTCAGGATCCTCTCTATGGAGCACCTGAAGAAGGTTAGGATCCTCTCTATGGAGCACCTGAAGGTCAGGATCCTCTCTATGGAGCACCTGAAGAAAGTCAGGATCCTCTCTATGGAGCACCTGTAGAAGGTCAGGATGCTCTCTATTGAGCACCTGTAGAAGGTCAGGATCCTCTCTATGGAGCACCTGTAGAAGGTCAGGGTCCTCTCTATGGAGCACCTGAAGGTCAGGATCCTCTCTATGGAGCACCTGAAGGTCAGGATCCTCTCTATGGAGCACCTGAAGGTCAGGATCCTCTCTATGGAGCACCTGTAGAAGGATCCTCTCTATGGAGCACCTGTAGAAGGTCAGGATCTTCTCTATGGAGCACCTGAAGGTCAGGATCCTCTCTATGGAGCACCTGAAGGTCAGGATCCTCTCTATGGAGCACCTGTAGAAGGTCAGGATCCTCTCTATGGAGCACCTGTAGAAGGTCAGGATCCTCTCTATGGAGCACCTGTAGAAGGTCAGGGTCCTCTCTATGGAGCACCTGTAGAAGGTCAGGATCCTCTCTATGGAGCACCTGTAGAAGGTCAGGATGCTCTCTATGGAGCACCTGTAGAAGGTCAGGATCCTCTCTATGGAGCACCTGTAGAAGGTCAGGGTCCTCTCTATGGAGCACCTGAAGGTCAGGATCCTCTCTATGGTGCACCTGAAGGTCAGGATCCTCTCTATGGAGCACCTGTAGAAGGTCAGGATCCTCTCTATGGAGCACCTGTAGAAGGTCAGGATCCTCTCTATGGAGCACCTGTAGAAGGTCAGGATCCTCTCTATGGAGCACCTGTAGAAGGTCAGGGTCCTCTCTATGGAGCACCTGAAGGTCAGGGTCCTCTCTATGGAGCACCTGAAGGTCAGGATCCTCTCTATGGAGCACCTGTAGAAGGTCAGAATGCTCTCTATGGAGCACCTGTAGAAGGTCAGGATCCTCTCTATGGAGCACCTGAAGGTCAGGGTCCTCTCTATGGAGCACCTGTAGAAGGTTAGGATCCTCTCTATGGAGCACCTGAAGGTCAGGATCCTCTCTATGGAGCACCTGAAGGTTAGGATCCTCTCTATGGAGCACCTGAAGGTCAGGATCCTCTCTATGGAGCACCTGTAGAAGGTCAGGATCCTCTCTATGGAGCACCTGAAGGTCAGGGTCCTCTCTATGGAGCACCTGTAGAAGGTCAGGATCCTCTCTATGGAGCACCTGTAGAAGGTTAGGATCCTCTCTATGGAGCACCTGTAGAAGGTCAGGATGCTCTCTATTGAGCACCTGTAGAAGGTCAGGATCCTCTCTATGGAGCACCTGTAGAAGGTCAGGGTCCTCTCTATGGAGCACCTGAAGGTCAGGATCCTCTCTATGGTGCACCTGAAGGTCAGGATCCTCTCTATGGAGCACCTGTAGAAGGTCAGGATGCTCTCTATGGAGCACCTGAAGGTCAGGATCCTCTCTATGGAGCACCTGAAGGTCAGGATCCTCTCTATGGAGCACCTGAAGGTCAGGATCCTCTCTATGGAGCACCTGTAGAAGGATCCTCTCTATGGAGCACCTGTAGAAGGTCAGGATCCTCTCTATGGAGCACCTGAAGGTCAGGATCCTCTCTATGGAGCACCTGTAGAAGGTCAGGATCCTCTCTATGGAGCACCTGTAGAAGGTCAGGATCCTCTCTATGGAGCACCTGTAGAAGGTCAGGGTCCTCTCTATGGAGCACCTGTAGAAGGTCAGGATCCTCTCTATGGAGCACCTGTAGAAGGTCAGGATGCTCTCTATGGAGCACCTGTAGAAGGTCAGGATCCTCTCTATGGAGCACCTGTAGAAGGTCAGGGTCCTCTCTATGGAGCACCTGAAGGTCAGGATCCTCTCTATGGTGCACCTGAAGGTCAGGATCCTCTCTATGGAGCACCTGTAGAAGGTCAGGATCCTCTCTATGGAGCACCTGTAGAAGGTCAGGATCCTCTCTATGGAGCACCTGTAGAAGGTCAGGATGCTCTCTATGGAGCACCTGAAGGTCAGGATCCTCTCTATGGAGCACCTGAAGGTCAGGATCCTCTCTATGGAGCACCTGTAGAAGGTCAGGATGCTCTCTATGGAGCACCTGTAGAAGGTCAGGATCTTCTCTATGGAGCACCTGAAGGTCAGGGTCCTCTCTATGGAGCACCTGTAGAAGGTTAGGATCCTCTCTATGGAGCACCTGGAGGTCAGGATCCTCTCTATGGAGCACCTGAAGGTTAGGATCCTCTCTATGGAGCACCTGAAGGTCAGGATCCTCTATGGAGCACCTGTAGAAGGTCAGGATCCTCTCTATGGAGCACCTGAAGGTCAGGATCCTCTCTATGGAGCACCTGTAGAAGGTCAGGATCCTCTCTATGGAGCACCTGTAGAAGGTTAGGATCCTCTCTATGGAGCACCTGAAGAAGGTCAGGATCCTCTCTATGGAGCACCTGTAGAAGGTCAGGATCCTCTCTATGGAGCACCTGTAGAAGGTCAGGATCCTCTCTATGGAGCACCTGTAGAAGGTCAGGGTCCTCTCTATGGAGCACCTGAAGGTCAGGGTCCTCTCTATGGAGCACCTGAAGGTCAGGGTCCTCTCTATGGAGCACCTGAAGGTCAGGGTCCTCTCTATGGAGCACCTGTAGAAGGTCAGGATCCTCTCTATGGAGCACCTGAAGGTCAGGGTCCTCTCTATGGAGCACCTGAAGGTCAGGGTCCTCTCTATGGAGCACCTGTAGAAGGTCAGGATGCTCTCTATGGAGCACCTGAAGGTCAGGATCCTCTCTATGGAGCACATGTAGAAGGTCAGGATGCTCTCTATGGAGCACCTGAAGGTCAGGATCCTCTCTATGGAGCACCTGAAGGTCAGGATCCTCTCTATGGAGCACCTGTAGAAGGTCAGGATCCTCTCTATGGAGCACCTGTAGAAGGTCAGGATCCTCTCTATGGAGCACATGTAGAAGGTCAGGATCCTCTCTATGGAGCACCTGAAGGTCAGGATCCTCTCTATGGAGCACCTGAAGGTCAGGATCCTCTCTATGGAGCACCTGTAGAAGGTCAGGATCCTCTCTATGGAGCACCTGTAGAAGGTCAGGATCCTCTCTATGGAGCACCTGTAGAAGGTCAGGATGCTCTCTATGGAGCACCTGTAGAAGGTCAGGATCCTCTCTATGGAGCACCTGTAGAAGGTCAGGATGCTCTCTATGGAGCACCTGTAGAAGGTCAGGATCCTCTCTATGGAGCACATGTAGAAGGTCAGGATGCTCTCTATGGAGCACCTGTAGAAGGTCAGGATGCTCTCTATGGTGTACCTGTAGAAGGTCAGGATCCTCTCTATGGAGCACCTGTAGAAGGTCAGGATGCTCTCTATGGAGCACATGTAGAAGGTCAGGATCCTCTCTATGGTGCACCTGTAGAAGGTCAGGATGCTCTCTATGGTGCACCTGTAGAAGGTCAGGATCCTCTCTATGGAGCACCTGTAGAAGGTCAGGATCCTCTCTATGGAGCACCTGTAGAAGGTCAGGATCCTCTCTATGGTGCACCTGTAGAAGGTCAGGATCCTCTCTATGGTGCACCTGTAGAAGGTCAGGATCCTCTCTATGGAGCACATGTAGAAGTTGCAGAGCATCCTGGAGTCCATGTTGAACCTCCTCAGCCTGTGGAGGAAGAAGAGCCGCTGTCGAGCTGTTTTGATGATGGTGTTTGTGTGAAGAGTCCATGTCAGGTCCTCAGTGATGAAGAGTCCATGTCAGGTCCTCAGTGATGAGTCCATGTCAGGTCCTCAGTGAAGAGTCCATGTCAGGTCCTCAGTGATGAGTCCATGTCAGGTCCTCAGTGAAGAGTCCATGTCAGGTCCTCAGTGATGAGTCCATGTCAGGTCCTCAGTGAAGAGTCCATGTCAGGTCCTCAGTGATGAGTCCATGTCAGGTCCTCAGTGAAGAGTCCATGTCAGGTCCTCAGTGATGAGTCCATGTCAAGTCCTCAGTGATGAAGAGTCCATGTCAGGTCCTCAGTGATGAAGAGTCCATGTCAGGTCCTCAGTGATGAGTCCATGTCAGGTCCTCAGTGATGAGTCCATGTCAGGTCCTCAGTGAAGAGTCCATGTCAGGTCCTCAGTGATGAGTCCATGTCAGGTCCTCAGTGAAGAGTCCATGTCAGGTCCTCAGTGAAGAGTCCATGTCAGGTCCTCAGTGAAGAGTCCATGTCAGGTCCTCAGTGAAGAGTCCATGGCAGGTCCTCAGTGAAGAGTCCATGTCAGGTCCTCAGTGAAGAGTCCATGTCAGGTCCTCAGTGAAGAGTCCATGTCAGGTCCTCAGTGATGAGTCCATGTCAGGTCCTCAGTGATGAGTCCATGTCAGGTCCTCAGTGAAGAGTCCATGTCAGGTCCTCAGTGAAGAGTCCATGTCAGGTCCTCAGTGATGAGTCCATGTCAGGTCCTCAGTGAAGAGTCCATGTCAGGTCCTCAGTGATGAGTCCATGTCAGGTCCTCAGTGAAGAGTCCATGTCAGGTCCTCAGTGAAGAGTCCATGTCAGATCCTCAGTGATGAGTCCATGTCAGGTCCTCAGTGATGCGTCCATGTCAGGTCCTCAGTGAAGAGTCCATGTCAGATCCTCAGTGAAGAGTCCATGTCAGGTCCTCAGTGAAGAGTCCATGTCAGGTCCTCAGTGATGAGTCCATGTCAGGTCCTCAGTGATGCGTCCATGTCAGGTCCTCAGTGAAGAGTCCATGTCAGGTCCTCAGTGATGAAGAGTCCATGTCAGGTCCTCAGTGATGAAGAGTCCATGTCAGGTCCTCAGTGATGAAGAGTCCATGTCAGGTCCTCAGTGATGAGTCCATGTCAGATCCTCAGTGATGAAGAGTCCATGTCAGGTCCTCAGTGATGAGTCCATGTCAGGTCCTCAGTGATGAGTCCATGTCAGATCCTCAGTGATGAAGAGTCCATGTCAGGTCCTCAGTGATGTGGACACCGAGGAACCTGAAGCTGCTGACTCTCTCCATGTAGTCCCATTGATGGCGATGGGGGCGTGTCCCTCTCTCTGCTGCTTCCTGTAATCCACAATCAGCTCCTTGGTTTTGCTGACGTTGAGATGGAGGTTGTTTACCTGGCACCAAGATGACAGGTTTCCGACCTCCTCTCTGTATGCGTCTCGTCGCCGTCGGTGATCATGCCGATGACGGTCGTGTCGTCAGCAAACTTCACAATGGTGTTGGAGCTGTGTGTGCCAGTGTTAATTTCGTCAACAAAAACTATGACGAAAAAAATTTTTTTTACATGAATAAAAACTATGACGAAATGTATATTTAGTTTTCGTTGACGAGGCGGGACTAAGGTGTAAATGGTGGACTCTCGGACATGCAAAATGCAGGGTATTTCTCCCCAATTGTCCGTCTTGTCTGTCAAAATGCATCTTACGTTTCTAACTTGCAATATCATTATTTCCGCTCTCTTCACTCCAGAAGATCTCCACGCGATCTCCCTGTGTCTCTCTGTGTGCGGGGGGCGGGTCTAACAGACACGCTGCAGCGGCGTGCGGACAGCTTTTTAAGAGTAGTAGTACCGTTAAAAACCTTAACGATGCTCATCCCTAGATATTACTAGGGATGGGAACGATTAATCGAATATTCGAAATTATTCAGGTTTTCGAATATGAGAATTTTTTTTTTTTTTGGGAGGGGTGCCTAATATAAATGCAACACTTTTGTTTTTGCTCCCATTTTTCATGAGATGAACTCAAAGATTTAAAACATTTTCTATAAACACAAAATAACCATTTCTCTCAAATATTGTTCACAAATCTGGAAAGATCTGTGATAGTGAGCACTTCTCCTTTGCCGCGATAATCCATCCCACCTCACAGGTGTGGCATATCAAGATGCTGATTAGACAGCATGATTATTGCACAGGTGTGCCTTAGGCTGGCCACAATAAAAGGCCACTGTAATGTTCAGTTTTATCACACAGCACAATGCCACAGATGTCGCAAGTTTTGAGGGAGCGTGCAATTGGCATGCTGACAGCAGGAATGTCCACCAGAGCTGTTGCCCGTGAATTGAATGTTCATTTCTCTACCATAAGCCGTCTCCAAAGGCGTTTCAGAGAATTTGGCAGTACATCCAACCGGCCTCACAACCGCAGACCACGTGTAACCACACCAGCCCAGGAGCTCCACATCCAGCATGTTCACCTCCAAGATGGTCTGAGACCAGCCACTCGGACAGCTGCTGTAACAATGGGTTTGCATATCCAAAGACTTTCTGCACAAACTGTCAGAAACCGTCTCAGGGAAGCTCACCTGCATGTTCGTCGCAGAGTCCTGCACGGGTCTGAATTTCAAGAGCCGCTCCCGCCCCGCACCCGCGACGTGCAATACCGAACCCGCCCCGCTACCTGCACATATTGCCAATTAGTTCCGCGACCCGACCCGAACCTGCATAGTCTAGCCTATATATGAGTAGTGAAAACGTGCAATTATTAACACATGCAGTTGCATATTTGTCTCAAAAAGCGTGGGATGTTGGTTATTTTCTCCATCTAGGACAGGGGTGGGCAATGATTTTTTCCATGGGGCCACATGAGAAACTGAACATATTGTGGAGGGCCAGGCCAAAAGGCTGAACTCAATTCTGCATAATATTAATTGTATTTCTTTATAAAAAGCAGTAAATAGCTTTGTTTTGACAAGCTGGTAAGAGTATATGTTATAGTTAAGCAATGACAAAGTGAGGTTGCTTTACAAAAAAATTTCATTTATTAAATCGAATTTCCCAAAACATTGGTAAACAAAATGAACGTTGTTCACCATTTGTGACTCATATTAGTGAACATTTTTGAGTTTCATTTACTGTTGGAAAGAGGTTCTTAGCATTCTAAAGACATCACAATATTGTCTTTGTGCTCCAAATATTAAGCAAGATACATCATATTGAACTGTCACTAAACATCACTGAACTGTGATTTTGAGAAAAAGGCTTCCAAAGAAAGTGTCCCAGTTCACTGCTAGTTGGTACCTTTACATGCCTACATGTGTAGTCTAACCACCTCATCTGGTGTTTTTAAGTTCTCTTTTCTTGTTCAGTGAGAGAAGTCTCTGCTGGGCTTTAACGAGTGCATCGAAGTCAGGCTGAATGTCTGAGGTGGAGATGCGAAGCACAGCTGACAGATGATCATCAGTGAGGGAGGATCTATACCTGGATTTTTGAAACTTCATAATTGAAAATGTTTGTTCACGTGTGTAGGTAGAGCCAAAGAGAACCAACATCTTCTGAGCATGTCTCCTCATGTTTGGAAAGTTCTCCTCCTCGAGAGAAGAGTAGAAATCCAGCAGAGATGCTGACTTAAAGTGCTCTGCCAGCATCAAACTGCAGGTCGATGAGTTCCAGCTGAACATCACTGGGTGCTTTTTCCACACTGCAGGTAAAGGGAGAGGAAACCAGCTGCATTTCATCCTCGATCGTTCGGAGATCTTCAAATCGCCTTGAAAACTCACCATGCAGTGCTCCCAACATGGAGGAGTACCTGCGGAGGTGATCAGCTGATGGTGTGACTTCCTTCAGGGTTTGCATGTGAGTGAGAGTGTTGCTCTCCAGTTGGCTTGAAAGAAACTGCATCTTTGTCATGAAAGCCTTCACCAGGCTGTGCATGTCATGAACAGAAAGGCCCTGCCCTGCAGCTTGGTGTTCAGTTCATTCATCAGTGCAGTCACATCAACAGCAGCATCTGCCATCCAGGCCTCATCTGACAGCTCTGGGAAGTCTTTGCCTTTCTTCTCACAAAACTCTTGAATCTCTGCTTTCAGGTCCCAAACTCTTTTCAGCACTTTGCCCGGGCTGAGCCACCTGACAGCTGTGTGGGCTGAGCCGCCTGACAGCTGTGTGGGCTGAGCCGTCTGACAGCTGTGTGGGCTGAGCCGCCTGACAGCTGTGTGGGCTGAGCCACCTGATAGCTGTGTGGGCTGAGCCGCCTGACAGCTGTGTGGGCTGAGCCGTCTGACAGCTGTGTGGGCTGAGCCGCCTGACAGCTGTGTGGGCTGAGCCGTCTGACAGCTGTGTGGGCTGAGCCGCCTGACAGCTGTGTGGGCTGAGCCGTCTGACAGCTGTGTGGGCTGAGCCGTCTGACAGCTGTGTGGGCTGAGCCGTCTGACAGCTGTGTGGGCTGAGCCGTCTGACAGCTGTGTGGGCTGAGCCGTCTAACAGCTGTGTGGTAGCCGATGTCACGATGCTCAGTCTCATGCTCCTCCAAAAGTGCGACAAACTGTCTGTGATTCAATGCCCGTGCTCTGATGAAGTTTACTATTTTAGTAACAACATCAATAACATGGTCAATTTTTCAACACATTGGTGTTGGTGTATAATACAATGCAAACATACCAGTTTCTGATCCGCGTCGATTTCAGTCACTTTATCTTGCATACGTTTCAAAAGTCCGACATTTTTTCCGGTAAGATTTGGACAACCGTCCGTTGTGACACCTGCCAGTCTGTCCCATTTCAGTCCCAGCGTGTCCATGCACTCGTTTACCTCCGTGAACAGTTCGCTCCCTGTCGTCGTCCCTTTCATCGGCCGCATTGCTGCCAGCTCCTCCGTAATCTTGAAGTCCGGCGTTATCCCGCGGACGAATACGAGTAACTGGGCTGTGTCGCGGACATCACAGCTCTCGTCCAAAGCCAAGGAGAAAAAGGCGAAACTTGCCACTTCATGTTGCAGCTGAAGCTCCAGATTCCCCGCAATTTCCTCGATCCTTCTAGTCACGGTTCGCCTGGACAGCGGGACTTTCTCAAATGCGGCTTTTTTTTCAGAGCATATTAGTGCTGCAAAGTCCACCAAGCACTCTTTGACAAACTCTCCCTCCGAGAACGGCTTACTGTTTTTAGCGATTTTGTGGGATATCACAAAGCTGGTCTTGGTTGCTGCATCCCTGGATGTGTGAAGCTTGGTCAAAAAGCCTTGCTGCTTTTGCAGCTTAGCTAGCAAAGCTTCCGATGTCCGCGCCCTTTCAGCGTCAGTCAAGTTTTTATATTTCTCCGCGTGTTTCGTCTCGTAATGCCGACTCACATTGGCTCACGGAGGCGGAACCTCTCAGCTGGGATTTGGGCATAAGATGAGGTTTGAGTCTGCGTGACCTGCATGTAGGGAGGGGCAGCAGCCATATCATTAGCTAGAACTAGCTAGATCTGATGGATTTGGACATAAACGGGAGTGAAGTATAACCGGACGCGAGAGAGAAAGATCAGCACCTGCAGCTCTGCCCGCTGTGAGGGACCGGTGAGCGGAGCAAAACACACCTTTTAGATCTAACACACTTAGCTATGGCACTGTCGTATACATTGAATTATTCCATTTGATCATACACTGAACAAAAATATAAATGCAACACTTTTGTTTTTGCTCCCATTTTTCATGAGATGAACTCAAAGATCTAAAACATTTTCTATATACACAAAATAACCATTTCTCTCAAATATTGTTCACAAATCTGAAACAATGTGTGACAGTGAGCACTTCTCCTTTGTCGAGATAATCCATCCCACCTCACAGGTGTGGCATATCAAGATGCTGATTAGACAGCATGATTATTGCATAGGTGTGCCTTAGGCTGGCCACAATAAAAGGCCACTCTGAAACGTGCAGTTTTGCTTTATTGGGGGGGTCTGGGGGGGTCCGAAAACCAGGCAGTATCTGGTGTGACCACCATTTGCCTCACGCAGTGCAACACATCTCCTTGGCATAGAGTTGATCAGGTTGTTGATTGTGGCCTGTGGAATGTTGGTCCACTCCTCTTCAATGGCTGTGCCAAGTTGCTGGCTATTGGCAGGAACTGGAACACGCTGTCGTATACGCCACTGTGTTAAAAGAGTGAAATGTTGCTTTACGAATTTCAACACTTGATACTGTCACATTGATTCCAATTTCAGATACCTCGATTTGCCCAACTGAATTGGAGAGAAAACATTTTGACTAAAAGTTGACTAAAATGTAATGATTTTTCATCGACTAAAACGTTTTGAGTTTTCGTCGACTAAAACTAGACTAAAATTATGAAGGATGAAAAGCACTAAAATGTGGGTTGTGTGGGTTAACCCTTTTTAAAGGATTTGCACACATCTGCCCTGACTAAAACAAAAGGGCAGGGCTCCTGGTCCTCCTGTGCCTCTACTGCAGGGGTGGGGAACCTCCGGCCCCCTGGCCGTATACGGCCCGCGAGACCATTTTTTACGGCCCTCAAGGTAATTTATAAACACACGCAAAAAAGAAAAAAATTAAAGAAATCTAGACCGCAAACAAATTAAACAAAGCGAGTGCCTGTTTTTCCTGGCCACGGTCAGGGTCCTTGAACACAACACGAGCCTAACGTGTCCTCACGTGGTATATGTCTCGTCTGACAGGGGTGCAGTTCTGACGGAGAGCACCAGAACGTCGCTCCGGCACTTGCAAGCAGTACCCATAAGGAGCCACACATGCTGCAGTTTTTGCGTGGCTGTGTCTTTAGTTCAGGGGTGGGGAACCTCCGGCCCCCGGGCCGTATACGGCCCGCGAGACAATTTGGTACGGCCCTCGAGGTAATTTATAAACACACGCAAAAAAGATAAACATTTGAGAAATCTAGACCGCAAACAAATTAAACAAGCGAGTGCCTGTTTTTCCTGGCCACGGTCAGGGTCCTTGAACACAACACGAGCCTAACGTGTCATCACGTGGTATGTCTCGTCTGACAGACGTGCTGATGGAGAGCACCAGAACACCACTCCGGCACTTCAGATAAGGAGCCGTACACATGCCGCAGTTTCTGCGTGGCTGTGTCTCTAGTTGAAAGCCCAGTGGCGATCTGCTCATCTGTCACACTGATCATACAGTCAATCACTTAGCATCTGGTTAGCTAGCTATGCTAACGAATATAAGAAGCTTTTTCTCCAACCAGTGAGGTAAAGGCACATCTTTATATGATCATTATAGTTATAAAAAAACAAGAGAATAAAGTAAACAGGTATAAAATACTATATGAGAGTAAACAAAAGTTGTTATTTATAAACAAGAATACAGTTTGAAAGGGGAGTGATTTGTAAAATATCCATAAAGAAAAATAAATCTGCTTACAGTTCTGTTTCATCTGGTGTTGAGAGATGTTTCCATAGATCTCCTAATATTGCTCTCAAAGTGCACCAGATGCTTTAACTTCAACATTTAAAAATCTTCCCAGGGGGAGCATGCCCCCAGAGGTTAGCCCCCCCCCCCCCCCCCCCCCCCCCACACTTAAATCATGTCCACATGGATAGGAAACTAAATACTATTGCACACATCTTGTGTCCATATCTGTCTGTTTTGGTGGTCATGCCACAACCGTGCACGTGCATGCATGCACGAGTCATGGTACGATATCTGGATTAAGAGGTTGCTTGTTCTTTGCACAGCATGAACGAAAGGCCAAATGAATCTGTGATTTTAGTATTTTTAAGCGGAGGTTAATATCTTGTGTACGGCCCTCGCAGGATGTTGTAAAAATTGAAATGGCCCTTGAGAGGAAAAAGGTTCCCCACCCCGTCTACTGCCTGGCTGCTCTCGAATCGTGCAAACAAACTGTTCATCTGCGAGAGACGCACACGCAGACACTCCCGCAGCTCCTTTGTAGTCTGTCACTGTTCTTAGTCCCGCCCACATGTTCTGGGTGCTACAGCCTTTGGAGTCAGACTCCACCTTGTCTCTGTACTGTCTCTTTGCTGCTGATTGCTCTACGGATAGTATTTCCTGTACTCCTCCAAACCTCCAGCTCTGTGCGCGATGGTGCGTGCTTCCAGTTTGCCACGCACCGTGCCGTTTATCCAGGGCTTGGATTTGGGAATGTTCGTACAGAAACCTTCGGTACCACGTCATCGAAGCATTTCCCAATGTAGCAGGTGACCGTGTCTGTGTGTGTGTTGCTGTTGTTGTCCTCAAACACACTCCACTCCGTAGATTGGAAGCAGTGCTGCAGAGCTGAGTCTGACTCCTCACTCCAGGCTGCCCAGTCCGTGTCACCGGTCTGTCGCGTTCAGTGTCTGCTTGTAAGCAGGCGGCAGAGAGATGTGCTCTGATTGGTCGAAGCGAGGGCGAGGGATCCATGTCGGAAAGGGGAATACACATGGTCCAGTGTATTTCTGCCACGCGTCGGGCAGCTGAAGTGTTGAAAGTATCGCTGCAGAACTTTCTTCATATTGGCGGTGTTAAAGTCCCCGGCCACAACGAACGGCGCCTCTGGCCGTGAAGTCTCCGTCCTGTCGATCACTCCAACAGCTCGCCCAGTGCCGTGTTGTGGTCAGGGTGGCGGAGTGTACTCAGCTGCAATCACAACGGATGAAGATTCTCTTGGCAGATGAGAAGCCCGGCATGCGATCATGAGGTGTCTAACTGAGGGGAACAGTACGAAATGCATAATCTCCACACGTGCACCAGTCGTTGCATCATGACACACACCACCTCCCTGGCTTCTCTCTGATTAGCAGTCCGGTCCTGGCGAAGTATAGAGAAGCCGTCAGGAGCAATGGCGGAGTGAGTCTCCAATGTTACAGTTCTTAATGTCCCGTTGAAATCGATCCTGCTTCCGAGTTCATCTGGCTTATTCCATCCATTGAACATTAGCCAGAAGGTTTTCACGCTTCCTCAGCCTCGCTCGCAGCCGGCCCTCGCTCTGTGTTCCTCTGCGCCTCTCAGGTCGCACAGCAGCAGGCAGCCAGCGGGTCTTTGTACCTTACTCTATTACATGTGTACGGACTCCTGCATGTGCCGGTCACTGACACACTCTGCATGCTTCACTTTCTCTTCACCTGCATCACCTGCACATTCTACTCTTCTCTTCTCTTCTCTTCTTGCACTATTTGAATCATCTTTACAGTTTGCTTTATGTCATATGGTGTTGCATGCTGGAGGGGCTCTGGATTGAGCTGCTCACGGCGTATCTACGCTGCAGCCGTAGCTATGACGACAAAGCCCTTGGATCTTGACTCTGACTCAAGATGCAGTTTGTATTCCTGAGGCTGCTGTGATTCATTTGACTCTACAGATAACTGGCTTCTTGTTGAACAACGTGACCTAAATGAAATGAATTGTGTTTTATCCCGTGACAGATTTATCCCTGAGAACATGTCGTCGTTAGGCAGAACCGTTGGTGAGATGAAGCACTAAGGCACATGTATTCAGCGCTGAATGTCTTTAAGCAGCACATATTATTAAAGAGACATGACAGCATCCCATCCTTTGTATGTGTGCCGGAGCGTGGGACTCCTCGTCCTCACACGACGTGTTCTCTCCCCAGCCAACCTGAGCCGGGTGGTCCCTCACGGCCTGCTGGTGTTCTTCCCGTCCTTCTCTGTGATGGAGAGAACCCTGGACTTCTGGAGAGTGCGTGGAACCCAGAACGTCCTCTCTGTTACTATGTTTGTGTTGATTGAACTGTTGGAGCTGCATGAGTGTTTCCTTGTGAGGTCATGTCAGTGTGTTCGCCCCCCGCAGGCTAACGGACATGCAGACCGCATCGAGACCGTAAAGCCCATGTTTGTTGAGCCCAGAGGAAAGGGCACCTTTAATGAGGTGAGTGTGCTTCGTGTATCTCTAGAGTGTGCTTTGTGTATCTCTAGGGCTCCTCAAAGGAACCTTGAAGAAGCAGCAGCTTCTCCTGAGCTGGTCCTCACAGACTTCTCTGCAGGGCTGATCTCTTCTCTCCTGCTGTTCTCAGGTGATGGACGGGTATTACAACAAAGTCAGCGATCCATCGTCCAAAGGGGGAAGCTTCTTCGCTGTGTGCCGAGGAAAGGTGAGCCAATGAGTCAATCATGTTAGTCTTCTAAAGGTCAGACGGAGCATTCGGGTACATTCACATTATTCATAAAACACAGTGTATATTGACGTAAATGTACCGTGGTCTTCTACCAACCTATGGTTAATGACAATACATCTGCTTTAGTAATAAACACTAGTCCTTTCATTTCTGAACGGACTGTGTCAGGCACAGATTCCTATATATGACATGGTTTATATCATGTCACATATAGTAAGTACACACAACGCTCCCTGTCCACCTGGGGCAGGGTGGCCAACCAGCCAGAGGTTAAGAGCCACATCAAGCACACGGTCACTGATACCGCTTGTTTCAGTCTTTTGTTTTCTGGAGACAAGATTTCAACCACGTCACTGGTGCATTTTTGTGGCATTGGGATATATATTCTAAATCCTCTGGAGCAGAGAGAGGAGCTGTGGATCATTGATTAATGCATCAGTGTTTCTTAGGGTCAAAAACACTAAACTCACAACTTAAAATGAAAGCGTTTATTTAATAAAAGAGCACATGTTCAATGTGAAAAGTGACAGTAGTTATAGATTATTTGCAATTTAGTGCTACATATATAATATATATATTATTTTTTTTAAACACCTTGAATTTCAGGGGGGGCGCGGGGCTCCGTTGGCCCCTCCAAGACAATGGTAGGGCAAACACTGGATAGTGTTTAATCAACGATAGGTTTTCCCCCCTCAAAGGAGATTGGGTCACTGCATTGCAGGTATTATTGTGATTGGCTCTTGGGCCACATCAAAATTAGACGCGCTGTCATCCTCTCATACTGACACCACACATACACACGTGGGGAGAGCCGGGACCAAAGTAACACGGGACCAAAGTAACACGGGACCAAAGTAACACGGGACCAAAGTAACACGGGACCAAAGTAACACGGGACCAAAGTAACACGGGACCAAAGTAACACGGGACCAAAGTAACACGGGACCAAAGTAACACGGGACCAAAGTAACACGGGACCAAAGTAACACGGGACCAAAGTAACACAGGACCAAAGTAACACGGGACCAAAGTAACACAGGACCAAAGTAACACGGGACCAAAGTAACACGGGACCAAAGTAACGGAGCGATTTTATCCGAGCCCAAACAACTTTGACCGGCCAAATTACGTCAGAATGATCAGCACTCAGTACTTAACAGACCTACTAAATATCAGGGTTAACTGTCAGGAGTAGTGTTGTCACGATACCAACATTTTGGTTTCGATACCAAGTCAAGAATTGCGATTCCGATTCTTTTTCGATACTTTTCTTAAAAAAAGGGAAACAGTCTTAAATGTAATTATTGTGCTTTATTTCACACCAGAACCATAACACAAACTTTTAAACAATGAGAACAATAAATAAAATAAATGACAAGAATTCGCATTAAATCAAATGAATACATGTCTCACAGACGGGCCTCGTGGTGTCCGTAGGCTTGCCCTCACTGTCAGAGATATCGCTCAAATACTTCCACATTTCGCTTCTGGCGTCTTTTTTGTCAACAAGCCGAGGCGCAGCGGCAGTTGCACTCCCACGTGCAGCCATGCTTCTCGTTTTCTCACATGCTCTGGCAGCTAGCGCGTGCACGAGAGAGGGGAGGGACTTAGAGCGTGCTTGAGAGGGAGGGACAGCAGGCACGCTGCAGTGCAGCGAGTGGAAGCAGAGCGCTGAACACACACGGCTCTTATTAAAACGGCGCTTTCTCACCGGAGTACTTTCCCCCGTCATTCTTAAAGTACCGATACTAATGAAACGGAGGAATCGTAACGTTTTTAACGGCAGAGTATCGCGGTACCTTTCAAGTATCGGTACACCGTCAACACTAGTCAGGAGTCAGTGTCTCTCCCCCAAACTCACACATATACAATTCGATATGAACTGAAGAGCCGCATGAAACTAGGCAAAGAGCCGCGGGTTGGACACCCCTGCTCTAGGGGGACCAGGTGCAACAGGCCCCATGTGGGACAAATAGGGGGACCAGGTGCAACAGGCCCCATGTGGGACAAATAGGGGGACCAGGTGCCACAGGCCCCATGTGGGACAAATAGGGGGACCAGGTGCCACAGGCCCCATGTGGGACAAATAGGGGGACCAGGTGCCACAGGCCCCAAGTGGGACAAATGGGGGGACCAGGTGCCACAGGCCCCATGTGGGACAAATAGGGGGACCAGGTGCCACAGGCCCCAAGTGGGACAAATAGGGGGACCAGGTGCCACAGGCCCCAAGTGGGACAAATAGGGGGACCAGGTGCAACAGGCCCCATGTGGGACAAATAGGGGGACCAGGTGCAACAGGCCCCATGTGGGACAAATAGGGGGACCAGGTGCAACAGGCCCCATGTGGGACAAAGAGTATGTTTGTGAGGACAATGTGGGACATGTCACTGCGGTGCACACGACTGTTTGCACACACAATGCAAGTGAAAGACTTACATTGATCTGGCTTGAATGGATGTGTTTGCGATATGTGAGTTGATTACAGTGTGTTCGCCTGCATGAGTGATGGGAAAGACGTCATTAAACTCTCTGGAGTCGCCCTCCGATAGTTGACTGACTGACATCGCAGCTAGTGGTGCGTTGCCCTCTGATGCTTTCTAACAGCCACTGGATAAACACCCCGTTCGCCGGCCCATGGAGTCGTGTCGTGAGCCTGGACGTGTTGAGGACCCTACAGGGCTATGATAGACATGCATAGGAGGGTCCCCACTCCCCAGCACATAGAGACTGCCGGATGCTAACCTGAATTTGTTGGGCAATTGGCATAACTTGCGGATATTATGCTATAATTAGCATTTTAGTTTGTCGCCAATAGTAAAACAAATATTTGAATAATTTGGACAGTTTTAGAGTGGTTCTGTTGTTATTGAGGATGCTGAATCCATTAAGGTCAACAACAACATGTCTGGGTTCACAGTGCTGGCAGTGAGACTAAAAAGCCAAGTTTGAAAAGGCAACTGTCAATCAAATTAGGACAGTGTCTCAATGTGTGGGATATGGGGGATTGATAGAATGCTGTGTGTGCAGTCCAGCACAGAGCAGGACACCTGGTCACCCCACGCACACCATGTCTGTAAATGTGTTCCTGTGCCAGGCGAGTGAGGGTCTGGACTTTGCAGACACCTTTGGTCGGGGTGTGGTCATCACTGGCCTTCCTTTCCCCCCGAGGATGGACCCTCGAGTCGTCCTGAAGATGCAGTTCCTGGATGAGATGTGTCGGAAGAAAGCTCCTGGGGTGAAGGTGAGTGTTAGAAAAATATCATCCGTCACCGGCTTGAATTTCAATATTAGGATACATGCATTTATTATCCTTGCAAGAATGGAAGTAGTCATCACATACAGAGGTTGCATGGGACAAAGAGTTCCCAGAACAGTGTCCTTCACATGCTTTTATCCAAGAGAGTGTTGCAGTCACAAGATGCATAAGTACCGGTTCAAAGCAGTAGACACCAGAGCCTGTTTTAGATATTGTAACTACGCAAGGAACAAAACTTGAAGTTGTTACCTGTTACAAATACCTTGGTATCTGGCTTGATGATTGTCTCTCTTTTAAACTTCATGTCAATAACCTGCTAAACAAACTGAGGGTTAGGCTAGGTTTCTTCTACAGGAACAAGTCCTGTTTCTCGCTTGAGGCCAGGAAGAGGCTCTGTGACCTTTGACCTGTGCTGGACTCTGGGGATCTGGTCTATATGAATGCACCTGCCCATTGCCTGAGCAAGTTAGATGCTGCGTATCACAGTGCACTGAGATTTGTGACAAACTGTAAAGTATTAACCCATCACCGTACCCTGTATGCAAGGGCTGGTTTACTTTCACTAACTGTGGCTCAGTCACTGGTACATTTTTATATACAAAGCCATGCTAGGGAAACTTCCATCTTATATCTGCTCCCTGAT
This sequence comes from Pseudochaenichthys georgianus, assembly GCF_902827115.2. Taxonomy (NCBI): domain Eukaryota; kingdom Metazoa; phylum Chordata; class Actinopteri; order Perciformes; family Channichthyidae; genus Pseudochaenichthys; species Pseudochaenichthys georgianus. Next base: position 903,690 of record NC_047508.1, on the reverse strand, counting down.
CTCACGGAGAATTGTAAGTGGCTACTGCCTGAGATCGAATGCTGTGGTTTTATTAAATGTGCCAACTGCTAGGACTGTCTTAGGGAAGCAGCTCTTAGATGCAGCTCCTCTGTCTTGGAATAGTCTGCAAATTAAATGGAAACTGAACAATCTGGTTCCACTAAATGTTTTTAAAGCTCGGTTGGATGCTAGTCAATCAGAAGCTATTGGTACCTGCTTATGTGGATAGTTATGTACATGATGCTGGATGATGTCCTTTTGTTGTTCTGTTGATACTTTTATGTTTCATGTGGAATTACTGTGTGTGTGTGTGTGTGTGTGTGTGTGTGTGTGTGTGTGTGTGTGTGTGTGTGTGTGTGTGTGTGTGTGTGTGTGTGTGTGTGTGTGTGTGTGTGTGTGTGTGTGTGTGTGTGTGTGTGTGTGTGTGTGTGTGTGTGTGTGTGTGTGTGTGTGTGTGTGTGTGTGTGTGTGTGTGTGTGTGTGTGTGTGTGTGTGTGTGTGTGTGTGTGTGTGTGTGTGTGTGTGTGTGTGTGTGTGTGTGTGTGTGTGTGTGTGTGTGTGTGTGTGTGTGTGTGTGTGTGTGTGGCAGTACCTGTCTGGGCAGGAGTGGTACAGCCAGCAGGCTTTCAGAGCTGTGAACCAGGCCATTGGCAGAGTCATTCGCCACAAGGACGACTACGGAGCCATCCTGCTGTGTGATCAGAGGTCAGACACACATCACTTAACACAGACCATCTGTACACCTAAACATTCATTTAGTTGATTGATCAAAAGAAAAAGAAATCTGCAGATCAAGAGATATTTTGTAAAAAAGGCCAAACATGAACTAGTCTGCCCTTTTCAGTTGTGATGGTTTCCTGCTGTCCCTGCACGGAGTGGACAGTGCTGGTGTCCCGCTGTTGGTCAGACCCTAACCCAAACGCAGGGTCAACAATTCAGACACAGTTTTTAAAATAATTATTGCCTAAGATCACCAATTTCCTGACCTGATATTTTGATCAAAAATATTTGGCATGGCAGGCGCTGTCTAGTAATTGGATATATATTGAATTATAGTGGACAGCAGATATATCCGCTGTCTGGAGTCCATCTGTGCAGCTGCCAGATCCACAGAGTCCTGCGCTCTCATACATTAGTGATGCTCCAGTACTATGATGTCACAACGTTTTACTTACCGTGAGAAGCAGTCGAGAGACAAACCCCATAACCATACCGCTCACGGTTCATGACAGACGTGTAGACAATGAAATAAATCATCGCTGACTTCTATTCAGCTGCTTCACTTTCACGGTCCTGGTTTCGACCCCTCTCGTAGACCTTTAGCAGAAATCCTAGCTGCCATGTTCGGTGTGAGCCGGGACATGATCTAGAATAACTTGACCTTCCCCACAGGTTTAAAAGCTCGAATGCACGGGCCCAGCTTCCCTCCTGGGTCAGGCCTTACGTGCGTGTGTACAGCAGCTTTGGGAATGTGATCCGAGACCTGTCCCAGTTCTTCAGGGTGGCCCAGAAACTGGTAGGTGTCTCCGTCTTCAGTTCACAAGGATGCTACCATTGCTTGCATTGACTCTGTTTGTTGGTCTTACATTTAAAAGCTTTGTGATGTCTGATGTGAGTGCAGTACACTGTAACTCACTAACTCACTGAGCATAAACAATATGTACTTATATATTCATAAAGAATAATAGCAATGTGTGTTTCCAGAAATCAGGATGTTGTAGGTAAAATCCTCAAATACAAATCCATGTCCAACTCGTGTCTCAAATCCTGCTTTAAATTATGTTGCTCTGGCAACCACAGCAAAAAGGCATTAGCGCAGTAGATCAATGATATACTACTGCAACAGGAGATTCCTCGCAAAGTAGAATCTCAAAGTTGACTTTTCATACCCAAGCTTAATACTCACATTATTATTACAATATCCCCATCCCACCCCCCCACCCCCCTTAATGTTGGTCTCAATAATACAGCTGGAAAGTTGTGTGCGTCATGTATTATGCTCTTAACCTTTTATTTTTTATATTACCATATTTTATTCAATATGCTCCTTTTAGATATCTTTTATTTTATTTATTTTATTAGTTTCTCCTTATAGCTTTGTGAAGCACCTTGAGATGACGTTGTCTTTAAAGTGTGCTATATAAATCAAATGTATTATTATTATTATTTATCATTCCACGTAGATAGACTCTACCCCACTGCCACTGTGTGATATCTCAGCACACACATATATATATATATTAGGGCTGTCAAACGATTACAATTTTTAATCAGATTAATCACAGCTTAAAAATTAATTAATCATGATTAATCACCATTCGAACTATGTCCAAAAAATGCCATTTATTTATGTATATTGTTGGGAATGGAAAGATAAATGAAAGAAGGCGGATATATCCATTTAACATACAGAATCTATGTTTATTATAACATTTTTCTGCATGTCAAAATGAAAGACAACCCACACACCTATCAATCATCAAACCGTGGGGTCTTAATTCATTACGTGTTGATTTCTATCAGCGGGGGAGTACTTCAGGAAAGTCGACAGAGGGGGGGGGGGGCTAGTGGAGTACTTCGTGACCACAGAGCGTGAACGTTGTGATCAGCTGTTTTAGCGCAGTTCTCCAGTGATGGGAGGAGTCTCCCTCCGCAGCCGGTTGGCGTAGTTTTGGCACAGTTCCATTGTACAGACCGACAGTTAACAGCAGCCCTGTCTGTGCACACGGAGACCGACTCTGTCGTCCGGTGATCTAACCGCCTTCTGGAAAAGCTTCACAAGTACGTCGGTACGCAAATGCGCTTTGTGACACAAGTGACGGTACGCATTTCAGATCACGCACATAACCTGCGTACCAGTTATGTGCACCCCTGTACCAGAGCCATAGTATTACATTATATGGCTCTGCCCTGTACTACAGCAAAGGTATTCTGCGTCGGGACTTCCTGCAACAACACCACGCCGTTATCAAAGATGTTCTATTGAGAAGACGATCACTACGTGACAAACGTTTTCAAAACCGTGGCTACTGAAATCAATCTTACTAACTGCTGTCTGTGCAATTTACTCCGCGCGAGTTGGCAGACTTTATTTTGCTTACTTTAACATCATGTCTCATGGTGGGGCTAAGCCATTTCTTGGTATGGGTGCAGCCTACCCCAGCCATACCCTGGCGCTGCCACTGGTGGCACGTATGGGGCGGGCCATTCTGCACATGCATTAAATGCGTTAAATATTTTTAACTAGGGCTGTCAGTCGATTAAAATAGTTAATCGCGATTAATCGCACATTTTTGATCTGTTCTAAATGTACCTTAGAGGAATATTTTTCAAGTTTTTAATACTCTTATCAACATATGAGTGTACAAATATGCTTTATGCTAATGTTTATTATCATTTGAACAATGACAAATATTCTCATGAATATTAAACACAACAACCTGAACATTACAAATATTCGCCTCAATTCAACCTGGAACCTCTCTCATACAATACAAATGGTGTGTGTGTGTGTGTGTGTGTGTGTGTGTGTGTGTGTGTGTGTGTGTGTGTGTGTGTGTGTGTGTGTGTGTGTGTGTGTGTGTGTGTGTGTGTGTGTGTGTGTGTGTGTGTGTGTGTGTGTGTGTGTGTGTGTGTGTGTGTGTGTGTGTGTGTGTGTGTGTGTGTGTGTGTGTGTGTGTGTGTGTGTGTGTGTGTGTGTGTGTGTGTGTGTGTGTGTGTGTGTGTGTGTGTGTGTGTGTGTGTGTGTGTGTGTGTTCGTTGGAGCTATGTGCAACTCAAGGCATATGCTCGAACGGGAGGTGCCTGGACGCTGCAATCATGTTGCTGCAATCCTGAGTGTGCTGACTTCTCGTACAATGTCCCGCTGTCTGCTTCCTGCATCAAGTCAAGTGCTCGGCGCAGTTGTGTGGATAGGGCGCTCCTCTGTTTTCATTTAAACAGCTCCTTATATCCGTTAGCGCAGCTAGCTAGCACCAGATGCTAACAACAACAATAGCCGCGTTCACACTGCGGTACGGTAATGCACGTAAGGTCTCTCTCTCGCTCGCTCGGGCCACACATACACACACCCTCCCGGTCCTCCCGATGGCCAGTCGGTGCCTGCCGGTGAGCGTGGAAGTGTGGTCTGCCACAAGCGGGCGGCAGGAGCGGGGCTGTCAGCAGCACCAGCTTGTAGATGGTATTTTAAACTCGATGCGCTCTGAAACTACGGGGCGGCCGAGGAAAAAAATACACATGCGTTAATCGCGTTAAAATAATTAGTGGCGTTAATTTTTTTTTGCGTTAACGCGTTATTAACGCGTTAACTTGACAGCCCTAATATATATATATATATATATATATATACACACGTGTTAGTGCTGTCAAAATTATCGCGTTAACGGCGGTAATTAATTTTTTGAATTAATTGCGTTAAAATATTTAACGCATTTAACGCATGTGCAGAATGGCCCGCCCCATACGTGCCACCAGTGGCAGCGCCAGGGTATGGCTGGGGTAGGCTGCACCCATACCAAGAAATGGCTTAGCCCCACCATGAGACATGATGTTAAAGTAAGCAAAATAAAGTCTGCCAACTCGCGCGGAGTAAATTGCACAGACAGCAGTAAGATTGATTTCAGTAGCCACGGTTTTGAAAACTTTTGTCACGTAGTGATCGTCTTCTCAAATAGAACATCTTTGATAACGGCGTGGTGTTGTTGCAGGAAGTCCCGACGGAGAATACTCTTGCTGAATACCCCCCCCCCCCCCCCCCCCCCTTCACTGGAGAACTGCGCTAAAACAGCTGATCACAACGTTTACACTCATGCGGCTTTCACACCGGCGCTTTTCAGTTTCTAGCTCCGAGCGGGAGCTTTTCTGGTTCAGCTCCGGTTTCCCTTTTCAGCTCCCGCTCTGTGCACACCGCCCACTGGCGCCCCAGAGCTGCCCCTGCTGCGTCATGACGTCACCGTTTACATCGCTGATTTGCTCCCCAACGGCAGCCATTACGGCGCTCACAACAACAACAACAACTGCGTTGGGTCGATGATCGTGTTGCTTTTAATCACACGAAGCCAGAATACATTAAATAACGACTTCTCCAACCTTATACTTTTCTCCAGAGTGCCGTGGTTCATTGTTTATTAATGTGTTTCTGCAGCATTTACCGACCGCTGCAGTGCTGCTCTACACGGGAGTTTATTCTCCCGTTAGCTCCCGGTTAGCTCACACTGCAGCGGCCGCTCTAAAGTATTCACTGTCGACTCACACAAGCAGCTGATGCATATCCCCAGTTCCCCTAGCCTAAGTCAGTGGTTCCCAAACGGTGTGCCGCGGCACACTGGTGTGCCGTGAGTCAAGTCCGGGTGTGCCGTGGGATTTTGTGACAACCATACGTTATTATTGCAATATACAACTACACAAAAATAATTATTTTTTAATTTACTATATCAGTACTTTGTAGGTTTATATGTACGTAACCTGCGCGACTTGCGCGTCCACGTCTCCACGTGCAGTGCTGCATAAACATGGCTGAGTCAGCGATAACTCTCGAGGGGTGGAGCCGTGGAGGTATGCCCATTATTTTGAGTTCATCCGAAGAATAGACAGGAATGTGACGGTGAGGTGCAAACTGTGTCCAGGCCAGAAGCTGTTATCCACTGCTGGGAACACCACGTCAAACCTCAACAAGCACCTGCAAAGAACACATGCTAAGGTGAAGCTACCGCACACGCTATTTGTTGTTTGTTTATATCACAGTCTGTTCTTCTTCTCTGTCTTCCGGTTGTTGCCTGTTTTGAATGACGAATACACACTACCGCCGCCTGCTGGTAAGGAGAGTTATTGCCACTCACGCATGCGCAGTTCGTACGTGCTCGGCTGAAGTCTTTGCGGTGTCTGGTTCCAGTGCAACACATGGCCAACACGCAGGAGAACACGCCGACGCAACAGAGTGAGCAGAGGTAGACTGCGCAAAATATACAGATAGCAGGAGACAGAGAACAGCCACGGTCAGATAGCAGGAGACAGAGGACAGCCATGGTCAGATAGGAAAACATTCAGGATCTGGATTAGTCTTACGCGACAATGGAAACTGAACTAAAGAGAACATTTGAAACTTTAGCAGTCTGCGTGATCTGCCTGCAGGGAGGGGCGGGCCGGCCCTGCGAGTAAAGTAACGAGTTACTTTATGTAATCTCTGCTGAAATGTTACATTTATAATTTGTAGTTCAGGACCATGGACAATGCAGCTTCCTTGCATTGACAGTTCTCTGTGCTGAATTTCCTTTGTCTCCTTTTTAATGTTGTGACCCGTCTGGTTTAAATGAGTGTGTTGCTGCTTTGATGAAGCCTAATTTGATAACGTTTCAAATTAATTTCTGAAATATTTCGTTAATAAATATGTCATGAGTAATATAGTTGTCTTTGTCACATTTTATTTGGCATTAGTAAATAATTATGCACATTTACAGATATTTTACATGATATCAGTGATAACACGTGTTATAAGGGCTATTTTGCACAATAGGTGTGCCTTGAGATTTTTACTTGTCCTTTGGTGCCTTGGGCACAAAAAGTTTGGGAACCACTGGCCTAAGTGAATGTGTGTCAGTCTGAATTGACATAGATACTGTATGTTAAATGGATATATCCGCCTTCTTTCATTTATCTTTCCATTCCCACAACAATATACATAAATAAATGGCATATTTTGGACATAGTTCGAATGGTGATTAATCATCATTAATTAATTTTTAAGCTGTGATTAATCTGATTAAAAATGTTAATCGTTTGACAGCCCTAATATATATACGTGTATATATATATACACGTGTATATATATATATACACGTGTATTTATATATATATACACGTGTATTTATATACGTGTGTGTATATATATATATATATACGTGTATATATATATACATGTGTGTATGTATATATATATATATATATACACGTGTGTATGTATATATATATATATATACGTATATATATATATATATACACGTGTGTATGTATATATATATGTATATATATACACACACGTATGTATATATATATATATGTGTATATATTAGTGCTGTCAAAATTATCGCGTTAACGGCGGTAATTAATTTTATGAATTAATTGCGTTAAAATATTTAACGCATTTAACGCATGTGCAGAATGGCCCGCCCCATACGTGCCACCAGTGGCAGCGCCAGGGTATGGCTGGGGTAGGCTGCACCCATACCAAGAAATGGCTTAGCCCCACCATGAGAAATGATGTTAAAGTAAGCAAAATAAAGTCTGCCAACTCGCGCGGAGTAAATTGCACAGACAGCAGTTAGTAAGATTGATTTCAGTAGCCACGGTTTTGAAAACTTTTGTCACGTAGTGATCGTCTTCTCAATAGAACATCTTTGATAACGGCGTGGTGTTGTTGCAGGAAGTCCCGACGCAGAATACTTTTGCCGTAGTACAGGGCAGAGCCATATAATGTAATACTATGGCTCTGGTACAGGGGTGCACATAACTGGTACGCAGGTTATGTAATCTGAAATGCGTACCGTCACTTGTGTCACAAAGCGCATTTGCGTACCGACGTACTTGTGAAGCTTTTCCAGAAGGCGGTTAGATCACCGGACGACAGAGTCGGTCTCCGTGTGCACAGACAGGGCTGCTGTTAACGTCGGTCTGTACAACGGAACTGTGCCAAAACTACGCCAACCGGCTGCGGAGGGGACTCCTCCCATCACTGGAGAACTGCGCTAAAACAGCTGATCACAACGTTCACGCTCTGTGGTCACGAAGTACTCCACTAGCCCCCCTCCCTCTGTCGACTTTCCTGAAGTACTCCCCGCTGATAGAAATCAACACGTAATGAATTAAGACCCCACGGTTTGATGATTGATAGGTGTGTGGGCTGTCTTTCATTTTGACACGCAGAAAAATGTTATAATAAATATAGATACTGTGTTAAATGGATATATCTAGGGTGACCAGATCCCAACAAACCAAATGTGGGACAAGGAGTATGGTTGTGTGGGACAATGTGGGACACCCTCTCAACAGCACCCCCCAACCCCCGGAAAAAAAAAACGTAACAAATATATAACAACAGAGCAGAAAGTGAAGTCAAAATGCAGTTTTTTAATAAAGAAAAGTAAACCAAGGCTGCAGGCATTATTCACTTCAAGTGTTTAGAAACGCATCTTCTTAATTCAACTAGTGTATTACCTGTACAAGTAGGCACAACATAAATTAATAGATAAAATAAAACCAACACTGGCCAGGAGGGAACAGAAACATAATAATACATCAAATAAAATAGCTTTCAGTTGTGTCCATCACAGCAACAGAAGGTGGGCCCCCACACACAGTGTGTGGGCTATTTTGTCACCTAGAACCACTGGTGTCTTTGACTCTGTCAAACAACTCTCCACAGAGGCAGGGGCAAGCACATCTGTTATTATGGACGCTGCTTTTGTACGACCACATGACATTTTCTTTACTATCTCAGAGTCTGGAAACATGGTCGGCGCTAGCTTGTTACCAGTCATTTGACCGGTATGAATGGGAGTGTTGCACTATATGGTAAACACTGGTTATTTCTGCTGCTGTTTGTCTGAGTGGCCATCATTGTTTGGTTTGAGCAGGAATGTCTCCATAGAGTGGGATGTCTCTTTTTGAGCGACACGTTTCTTGTGAGAATCGCATTCTCTGTGTCTTTTGACGTCGTATTCACTGCCATGTGAAATTTAAAAATTACTCTTGCAAAGATTGCAAAACTCTCTGAGAGTCGCCCTGCACTGGCTTCACCCACGGGTACGTGTCTTCCCAGTCTTTGTTGTATGTGCATCTTCTTAGCTGTAGTTTCAGTTTCCTCCATTTTCCATAACCTGCTGCGTCGCCTGCGTTCGTTGTTGTTTGGCGGGGTGGGGGGGGGTGTGTGAGTGAGTTACTCTCATTGGTTAACACTTGACCAGCACCCGCCGTGTGTTACAGTTTGATTGACAGCAAACACAGCCCCCTGATGATAGCCTTCCCTGCTTTCTCAACAGCCATTGGATGAATCTGATTTTAAAGAAAAGCGTTTTAGCCAATCAAAATGAAATATGCGGGACATCGTCTCAATTTGCGGGACGCACCAAAAGTCGTGAAAATGCTGTGCAGTCCCGCGCAAAGCGGGACATCTGGTCACCCTAGATATATCCGCCTTCTTTCATTTATCTTTCCATTCCCAACAATATACATAAATAAATGGCATATTTTGGACATAGTTCGAATGGTGATTAATCATGATTAATTAATTTTTAAGTTGTGATTAATCTGATTAAAAATTGTAATCGTTTGACAGCCCTAATATATATATATATACACGTATATACGTGTATATATATATGTGTATATATACACGTATATACGTGTATATATGTATATACGTGTGTATATATATACACGTATATATACACGTGTATATACGTGTATATATATACACGTATATACGTGTATATATATACGTATATACATACGTACTCTGAGTGGGATCCGATGCAGTTTGTCAGCTCATATTGACCGTCTGTGTCTGACTGCCAGAGGCCTGTGGCAGAGAAGAAGGGTGCAGCAGGGAGCTGTGAGGCGGTGTGTCTATCAGCCCCTCTGTCCTCCTGCTCCACTTCCTGCTCACCATCCCAAAGCTCCATCCCCCAGAAGGCCAAGGTGCTGGACGCCCACCTCCCCAGCCTGAAGAGGAGGAGACTGAGTGAGTACAGTCAGTCCACCCCCAGTGGAAGGGTGAGTCCTTCACTGACCTGACACTCCTCTGGCGTCTGCTCTCTGATCAGATGAGCACTCTGGAGCCGCTGGGATGGCCAGGATCTGTGTGGAGTACGAGTGTGAGCTGCAGGAGAGTCAGAGGAGGCCCGCCAACCTGCTGGATGCTCTGGAGCGGGGGGACCACCACAGTGCGGAGGACGAGGGTGCTGCTGTGGGAGAAGAGAAGGTACTGCACTGCTCAGAGATACGCTTTGTGCACAGACCAAGACCTGATGAAAGCCAGATGTAATGCATGTGTGGCACAATCAGTGCTGGGCGTAATGTGCTACAAGTAGCGCAGATTACATTTGTGTCTGTAACGTGGTTCTGTTGACAACAGCAGTAATCACATTACAGTTACTTAGCACGAAATGATCTCGTTACTCGCGTTACTTTAAGGCAGGGGTGTCCAGACTGTGGCCCTGGGTCCATTTTAATCGGCCCTCAGCTAATTCTAAAAGTATAATGGAATGTGACCCACACATGAAGCTTGTGCTTGAGTTATAATGTACCTCTTAAATATATATCTAAACATATTACACATGTGTTAATAAGCATCGGGGAGGAAATGTTGCCTGTTTCCACGGTGGAATCGCCATCTTTCCAAAACACGTCGAGTAAGATACAGGTGACTGGCGGGCGCCATCAGACAGGAAGACTTTAGGCTACCTGTATGAAGGTACATATGGTGCAAAATGCGAGAGCTTGTAAAACCTGATTTGAGCACTTGCAGAAAATAAATCTGAGCTTGTGTGAATACATTTACACTTGTATACAAATTGTAGTGGCATCAAGGGTTTCCTCGTGCCACTATAGAGCGGGGTCGACGGCACGCAATCCAAAACAATAAGCAGCCGAAGGTTTTCAGTCAACATTTTTTATTTTATTAAAAAAAAGTATTGACTTAAATAGTCTCAAAATAACACATCTTAAACAATATTTCGGCGATATACTTTCCTATATAAACTAAACTATACTTTGTTTGCAGTCTAATTTGCAACACCAATCTCTGTCTGCAATTTGCAGTCGAAATCACCTCACTTAAATACACACCGGAAGGTACCAGGAAACAGATCATATTTACGATATAAAATTAACAATCATTTCATCAAAACATATTCACCATGGAAATATAAATCATTTTCCATCATTAAATCATTTATCAAATTATGAATCTAAATAATAACTTTGTGGCTCAAATATCCACGTATCTGTTAACCAAATTTGAAGTCACAGAAAGAAAAGAAAAAGTAGACAAAAAAATTAACTTAGTGATCAAATGTTCACTTTCAGAAAAATATATATTTTTAAAATATATTTTCCATTACAACTGCAACTTGGTTATTACAACCTGTCCAAATGTCCAGAAAGAATTTATTTTACCAGACAAATTTGTCCAATAATGTTTCAATAATAATAATAAAAATTGTGTAGCAGAGTTTCCGTTGGCAGGTAATTACCGGACTAGGACCGGATATGCTGATGTTTAAAACTCAGTTAATGGGGCTAATTTTTATATTGCTTCAGTTTATAACAGATCGAAAAATTCAGATTCATTTTTCAATAAATGATGTGCTACAACAACTAACATAATTATTACATTCAAAGAAACTACTTGTAGATGAAGTACATTATTCAAAAGTTTACATTAACTTTGAATAACAACACGGGAGAAACGGATACTCTCTTTTCCTCTCTCCCTCTCTCTCTCTCCTGACAGCCCGTCAGTTTCTCATGCAGCGCTAAACAGTGGGCGGGGCTTCAGGTGATTATGCAGCAGCTGATCTGATCTCTCTCTCTCGTCCGGTTATACTTCACTCACGTTTATGTCCATATAGATCAGATCCAGCTCTCCTGATCGGCCTTTATAGAGAGCACCGATCAAACTATTAAAATTGAATATTGGCCGATAATGACCGGCGGCCAATCAATCGGAGCATCGGACATTTTGCCCGGCAGGTTTTGAATTTACTGGTTTTCATTCAATCTTACCAGCTAAAAACCGGTAATTACCGGCTAACGGAAACCCTGCTCCACTCTCAGGACAGGAAGTGCATGCACGCTAAGAATTACAAAATAAAATCGCCACGATCAGTACAGCGCCACTTTCCGAAAAGGAAATGCACGCTAATACAAAATAAAATCTTATTATATCTATATATACACTGAACAAAAATATAAACACAACACTTTAATTTTTGCTCCCATTTTTCATGAGATGAACTCAAAGATCTAAAACATTTTCTATAAACACAAAATAACCATTTCTCTCAAATATTGTTCACAAATCTGAAAGAATCTGTGATCGTGAGCACTTCTCCTTTGCCGAGATAATCCATCCCACCTCACAGGTGTGGCATATCAAGATGCTGATTAGACAGCATGATTATTGCACAGGTGTGCCTTAGGCTGGCCACAATAAAAGGCCACTCTGAAACCTGCATTTTTGCTTTATTGGGGTGGTCTGGGGGGTCCGAAAACCAGTCAGTATCTGGTTTGAGGGGTATGGTTAGGGTTAGGGGTAGGGTTAGGGGTTAGGGTAATGTTGTGAATCGAGTGGCCCATGGTGGTGGTGGGGTTATGGTATGGGCAGGTGTATGTTATGAACGACGAACACAGGCCACTCGATTCACAACATTACCCTAACCCTAACCCTACCCCTCACACCAGATACTGACTGGTTTTCGGACCCCCCCCAATAAAGCAAAAATGCACGTTTCAGAGTGGCCTTTTATTGTGGCCATTCTAAGCCACACCTGTGCAATAATCATGCTGTCTAATCAGCATCTTGAGAAGTGCTCACTATCACAGATTTTTTCAGATTTGTGAACAATATTTGAGAGAAATGGTTATTTTTTGTTTATAGAAAATGTTTTAGATCTTTGAGTTCAGCTCATGAAAAATGGGAGCAAAAACAAAAGTGTTGCGTTTATATTTTTGTTCAGTGTATATTAGGGGTGTAACGGTTCACAAACATTTCGGTTCGGTACGTACCTCGGTTTTTAGGTCACGGTTCGGTTCGGTACGTTTTCGGTACAGCAGAAAAAATTATCACAAAAGATAACATATTTTTTTTAAATTATTATTAAACTGTGAATAATGTATTCACTCAAATAAATGCAAAATATAATAAAATAAACATTAAGGTGCAGCATTTCGATGAACTGAAATAATCTGTATTTGAACTTTACTGTACTAGTACTCACAAAACATAAACTATTAGTTTTGGGTTTTTAATTATTATTAAACTATGAATATTCACTCAAATAAATATAATAACATAAACATTAAGGTGCAGCTTTTCGATGAACTGAAATAATCTGTATTTGAACTTTACTGTACTAGTACCTAAGCAGCCAGTTTGACATTAGGACTTGCTTGTCATTGTATTTTCATGTTTTTTTTTAAAGAAAGATGAACTTGTCCACATTGCTTGCTGAAAGGGCAGATCTGCTGGCACTAGCAATGTCTCCTGCTGTGGAGAACACCCTCTCGCTAGGGACAGAGGTAGCAGATACAGCCAGGTAGCGCTTTGCTAACATGGCAACATAAGGATATTTGCCGTTTGTAATAGCTTTGGCTCGGTCTGAAATGTTTGCGAGTGGTGGAGGCTTAAATGCTAGTGGGAGTTGGGTTTGCACTTCAGTCTTTTGGTACCGGTGATATTCACGTTCGGGTGATGCCTTTTCAAATGAGTGTGCAAGTTTGATGTATTGCCAGCCGCGTAACCAATGTTAGTTGAACAATGCCGACAAACAGCGTTGTTTCGGTCCACCTGTCTTTGTCCGTCATCCTTGTTCGTAACTGCGAAACCAAAATGTTCCCAAACCGGAGACTTCAATGATGCTGGAGGATTTTCGAGCTCAACTTTATCTGCGTTCGCCATTTCGACAGTTCCTCAAATTACTGACTACATGTGAACGCATCCCTCTGACCAGCTCGTCCAATTAAATGACTTGCTCGCTCTATGACGCGTTGATCACAATGGGTGCAAATTACTCTGAATGCTGCGACGCAGCACCTGAGATTACTTCCAAGAAGTTGTTCACGTTCTCAATTTTTTACGTTTAACGTTATATTCGTTCGGTACACTTCGGTACACACGTGTACCGAACCGAAGGGCCCGTACCGAAATTATTCGGTACGGGTACGTGTACCGTTACACCCCTAGTGTATATAGATATTTATATATATAAATAACGACATCTTGTATTTTAGTTACACCCGCTAGACAACAGTGGAGGGTTCGAGAAATAACCGTGTTTGCCGGGTGCACCACGGCTGGGAGATTCCAGCTGGGAACCTCCACCCCGCTGCGGGGTGGTGGGACTCCTGAGTCACACTTCATATCGGACGGCCCGGGAAGGAAGAGACACGCAGAGTGGGGGAAGTCCCCCACCCCAACGCAGCACACCCTCCCAGCCATCAGAGTCGAACCCGCAGTTCGGAGGAACCGACCGCCAGAGCACCGGCACTAGGCCGGGCCGGTGGAGGCCCTCCGATGGTGGGTCGCGTTTGCCATTCGAGAAAAATGCAACAAAAATGGTCAAAACCGTTAATATATGGATGAGTGGGGGGACGGGGGACGGCTGGACACAGGCCGGTGGGGCGACACCCGAGACCGGGCAGTGTCCCCGGTAGAAGGAACCGGGTGAACTGCCACAAAAAAACCGGGGAAAAGTGAAAAAAATTGGCACTCGTGAGGCGGACAGTCAACTCCCGTTACATTCCTCAAGTCAACTTTTGCGAGAACCAGGCTGGGGGGGTCAAAAGGGCTTGACCAAGGCCGACCCAAAGTGCATAGTGAGCGGACTCATCACCTCCGTGATGAGTCTCCATTGTGAACTTCCATCAGACGAGTCCTTCGGAGGGCGGGGAAAAAAACGTGTTCGTCAGAATCGTCACTTCCTGTACTGAGAGTGGAGGTGTCCTGAGAGTGTAAGCCTGCAGGCAGACCCCTCTCGCAGATTCATCAATTTATACTGCCACAGAGCTGATTCGTGAAGTTATAATGACTGATTTGAGAGGTTGTAATAACCAAGTTGCAGTTGTAATGGAAAATATATTTAGTTTATTTTTTTTTGTACAAGCTACAAAACTTTTTTTTTTCTGTGACTTCAAATTTGGTTCACAGATACGTGGATATTTTATACAAGTGTAAATGTATGTAAGTGCTCACATCAGGTTTTACAAGCTCTCGCATTTTGCACCATATCTTCATATACCTGGACCAGTGTTTTGATGAAACTGAGCTAAAGAAAACATGGCTGGTGTTCAGACAAAAAGCAGAAACAGAGGTCTGTGTTCAGTATTGTCCTGATTAGATTAGGGTTTGTGCTAATCTGGCATAAATGAGGTTTCACTTTATATTGTTATTTGTCTATGATTCATAGTGCCTCTCAGGTGATGCTACAGAGTAGACAAAAGTAATGTTACTAGTAGTGTAACTAATTACTTCAGCCGTGAGTAATTTAGTAAAGTAAGGTAAAGTACTTTTTTTTTAAAGAAGTAACTAGTAATGTGTAATGCATTACTTTTTTTGATAACTACCCCAACACTGGGTACAATACCATTCTAATAGCACGTGTGTGAAATGGGTCAGCATGGTTTTTAGTGACGTTGTGATCTGCAATGAAACATTTTTCCATGAGGAATATACTCATTTGTTGAAATGATCTTCTTTTCCTTTTAAGGCAAACCATTTGTCCACTCTGTCTCTGCAGTGTGACAAGAGGATAGATGATGAAATGCGGGGAGGAAAACGTAAAATCAAACTGGTCCAGCAACAGGTGGAGTACATTTCAAAGGCATCGGTTGCAGGTGCTCCTTTCTCCATGCTTCACACCACTCATCATGATCTCTGTTGGCTCTGTAGGGCCACAGTGTTGCTGTGCACTCAGATATCCACACCCAGTACACAGCCATGTCCTTTGGGATGCAGTAACACACATACAGCACGGTGAAGTCACTGGTACAGACAGTTGCACTTTGTAAAACTAACAGTCTACACGTTAATATTACATCTCACTCTCACCTCTGGGTAATTTGGGAAACATCAGTTCCATTTGACCTTTTTCACTGTAAAAATCATTGTATTACTTTGAATTATCACTATAGGTATTCATTCCATCCAAATACAACTGTAAAAAAAATAAAAGCATACTCTGTTATCCTCTTAGGCCCCACCGGGCCGAAATCGCGTCATTTGCAGGAAACAACGTCTAAGGAACCTTAATATTTAATAAACTATGAATATTTTATATCCATATAACGGGGAAAAAACTAATTTAACTGATCTTTTTCATTTTTTTCTTAAAAAATAAACACACAATGCTAACAGTGAGCCTCTGAATTAGCCCAGAGCGAAAAATGCTAACCTATTACTACACCGAAAATCACTCCTAGCTCCCTTATTACTTATCCTAGCTGCACATCCAATACATCGTTTATGATCGTAAAGACACAGAATCTAACGGTGCTCACCTCAACACTGAAAGATACAAACTCGCGACGTTATTAACAAAAACGTACATCAAAACATGTGGCGCTAGGTACTAACATGCGCTAGGCTAACATGGCTTACCTTGGTCTTTGTCTGGTCTAAACTGGTCTTCAATGGCATTACAACGATAAAAACGATGATGTAGTTTATCCATAGATTAATATCCAATGTGACTCTGTCCCCTTTGAAATGTTCTGATAATCTATAAGCAATACAACTGCAATTCCGTTATCTGCTGTCCGCTCTGTGCTCCGTGCGCTCTGGGTCCTGCAATTCCTACTTCCTTACGTAGTAAACAATGAGTAAAGTCTGCTGCGTAATGTGCTTACGCTGGCTGGCATTGGCAGTGCACTGCATCCCCATTAAGTAATGGTTGATTAATAAATCCCATTTTATGTTTCATCATACTCTCAGAGTAGTCGTCCGGAAACTTGAAATGTTCGCTGCATACATGCGCCATACCTGTGGATCTTTTGGTTCGGGCCGAGCACATTTCGCTAGCCACTGCCTCCGAACGTACTTCCTACGCTTACCCGTTGGCAATAGATGGAACCGAGCATTCCGTGGATTGTTCCTATCCGAATTGTGGTAATGTTTCGCGATACAATGAGGCATATTTCAATAGAATAGTAAGAGTAACTAGAGTAAACAACATGAACAAAGCACATCCGTCAATTTGTCCTCGACACCAAACGCATAGTTCACGTCACTTCCGGTAAAATAAGTCATGTGACAAGTCAAAATGGCGCCGCCCACAGGGTTGATGTTATTTCGGTAATTAATCAGCTTAAAATCACTGATAACGTCATTGTTGAGGAAACTTCTGTGTAGCAATGCGGGGGAGTCACCGACTCAGGAAAGAGACAAGGTAGAGCAGGAGCTTTGATGTCAAACCACTGATGATTTATTTGGAGTTTCGGGCCGGAGCATTCACATCACAATCACAGCAGTCACGGTGAGACTGCACGGGAGAGTTGCCACGTCAATTCTGGAGCGCCTCTCTCTTGCTAGCCCATTTAACTGGTTTCAAAAGAGAGTAATCAACATGTTTTGATAAGATAGCTTTAGACAGTTTGGGCACACTGAGTTACCTGCGTCCGCCACTTATGGCCTCGAATATGTCATACCCTGGAGTCCATAAACAACAAAGAAGGAAGTGTCCCAGTGCACCCACAACAAAGACCATCTCTGACCTAGTGTTGACCGGTCACAGAAATGGGAACAATAACATTATTGGCTGAAGCAGCCTGTGTCCTTAAAGGACAGGAACAATAACATTATTGGCTGAAGCAGCCTGTGTCCTTAAAGGACAGGAACAATAACATTATTGGCTGAAGCAGCCTGTGTCCTTAAAGGACAGGAACAATAACATTATTGGCTGAAGCAGCCTGTGTCCCTAAAGGACAGGAACAATAACATTATTGGCTGAAGCAGCCTGTGTCCCTAAAGGACAGGAACAATAACATTATTGGCTGAAGCAGCCTGTGTCCCTAAAGGACAGGAACAATAACATTATTGGCTGAAGCAGCCTGTGTCCCTAAAAGACAGGAACAATAGACGTCAAGGTTGGTCCTCTATGTCACATCTAGGAGTCTGAAATAATTATTTCCCTAACAGTTATCAGATAAAAAAAAAAGAAAGACTGGCTGTTTTATCGGATGATAATTATTTAAAAATGCGTGTCATGAGGATTGCCTCCCTTTAAAGGGCATTTTTTTGCTTCAACCACTGAAACATTGTATATATATGTTGATATTTATTTTGACTTTTTATCACCCATGACATGTAGTGCTAATTCAAAAAGCAGGACAGTCTGAGAAAAGCACAACTACAGTAGCTGCGGTGCGCTTTTTGTAGACTAGGGGTTATAAACTGAATTTTTTAAATATATTTTACAATAAAAGTGTTAATATTACTTGAATCAACACTGACAGAGCATACTTAATAAACCAGAGGGGGACCGTTACACTTCCATGACAATCTGACCTAAATGGGAAATAGACATGCATCAACTCCAGCCAACAGCATCCCTGACAGCCACT
This sequence comes from Pseudochaenichthys georgianus, assembly GCF_902827115.2. Taxonomy (NCBI): domain Eukaryota; kingdom Metazoa; phylum Chordata; class Actinopteri; order Perciformes; family Channichthyidae; genus Pseudochaenichthys; species Pseudochaenichthys georgianus. The sequence goes on along the minus strand of NC_047508.1, from coordinate 885,360 downwards.
ACGGGGCGTCGCTGTGCCTTTTCTTTCACAAAGTAGAACACTTCTCTGTGACATTATGTTAGCGTTAATGGAAATGAGTGTGTCTGTGTGGGGGTTACGTTACACGTTTATCCTCAACCAACAGGGCAGGTTGCCCCAAGGACAAAAAGGTCTGTGTCCGGCCATTCTGAACTTCAACTGTCCCCCAAGGTGTAGATCAAACCTTGGGCAAACTGCACTTATTGTACATTGGAAAATACCATGGCAAAAATGGCTAGCTTGACACTACACATTTATGAATTATTATTATTTTGGAATTTGGTTTCAGTGTATTTTTATCTTAAAATGAAATGTTATATTGTATAGTACCTGGTAGTGTTCAGGACATAAGCTCATTATAAATATGCTGGAGAGATATTTGGCTCGATTTGTATTACTATATTAAAAAGGATTTTCAGTGAACATTGCAAGTGTGAACATTGAGTTCTTCTCCCTCTTGTAGAAGAAGTCGCAGGTGTCGGAGGCGGTCTCTGGGGAGGGGACCTCCAGCAGGGTGAAGGGTTTCCTGGCAGAGATGAAGAAGTCTCTGAGCCAGTGCAACTTTGAGCAGATCGTTCAGACTCTGCAGACCTACAAGAAGACTGACGACCTGGACGTGCTGCTGACGGACACGGCGGTGCTGACGGAGGACGCCAACACCTACAGCCTGCTCCGCGGTAACACTTCTGATACTGCATGCACTGCGTTTCAGACTAATGTTAATCTTATTCAAGAGTAAAGCCTCAAAATGGATAAACAAACTAACCCTTGATTATGTCATCAAGTGACACAAAAACATCAAGATCTATTATAGGGAATGGGAACCGTGGTGCATTCTGGGGCGTTGCGGCCATCTGAGGAGGATAGCGTCTATAATACAGCACCAGCGTCGGTTTCCATTGGAAATGAATAAAGAATGTGTGAAATATAAATGCCCTTACACAGAGCAGCTGTTTGCAGGAACAGACTACCTGATAACGGTTACTGATGTCGAGCCTCTGCAAACGTAAAATGACAATGGGATTTCATTTTATTCTTTTAAACTAGCAGTGTTCCCAGTGTAGTGCTTTATGTTCCTGTAGTAAACACATTCAGCGCCTCTTGCTGGTGTTTGTTACGTCTTCCTCGTCTCCCTGCTAGTTTAAAAGAATAAAATGAAATCCCATTGTCATTTTACATTTGTTTTTTGGTGAAAGGCGTGGCAGTGCCAGCTACATGAAGGGCCTACCGAATGTTTAAAAGGTTTTAAAGTGAAAAAGTTCTGGCTTCTCCGCTGTCCAGGTTAAGTGGAAAGATTGTGGTTGCTAGTATCCTCCAAAGATGGCAGTTAACACATTCCCATTCCCCATTGCACAGAATAATATGAGTGTCTGCCATGTTGATGTGTGTCTCTCAGGCCTGTACCAGTTCATCCGGCCCCATCACAAGCAGAGGTTTGATGAGCGGTGCAGGGACCTGACGGGGGGGGGGCTGCGGCTACGAGCCCAGCCACTCTCTGTCTGTGGAGGAGAAGAAGAAGGCCCTGCTGAACAGCGGTACAACACTGCACGCTGCATATTTACTAAATGTGTTTGACATATTCTCACATTTCATGAACATGAAATGTCTTTTTTTTATTCATGTGTTATGGCGCGTTTCCACTACAGCGGGTCGCTCGCTTTAAGCGTGCCGAGCCGTGCGGGGCCCGTTTTTGGTTGCGTTTCCACTTGGCCTAGTTTTGGCCCGGGGCTACTTTTTCACCTTTTTTCTGGCCTGACTTATGGCACATTTCCACTGCCCCGTTTAAGCGTCCCAAAGGCCTCGCTCAGGCCTCGGGCTGCCTCGCTGGCCGTCTGAGGCCGTGGCGCATTTCCATTACAGTTTAGGACCTGGGGTAGCAACGCAGAGTAGGCGGGGCATCTGTGCAGAGACATCCTGGAACACTTTCACATTTCGAGTTGTTCCGTCGAGCTTGCTTCTAGATATATATGCAACGCTAGGGATGATCTCGCGACGATTCTCTCTGACCAATCAGCAGTCGAGAGTGTTGACGTCACTAGTTCACACTGCAAAAACGCCCTGTCAATTTCAAGGCCAAACGTTCTAGATATAAGCATGCTTGCACTTCAAACAAGCACATTTGGCTGCCGGTGCAGTAAGCAAATTTCACTTGATAAGATGTCTTAAAACAAGTGAGGCTGTCCGACTATCATTATAGCACATAACATCTTGAAATAAGATTAAAAAGACTAATTTCAAGCAATCTAGTTAAGCCTATTTAATGCAAAAGAAGCCTATTATCACACAAAACTAGGGTACTTTTAGCATCAAATTACTTAAAATGAGATTTAGGGAGGCGTGTGGCGCAGTGGGTAGTGCGTTGGTGTTAGGATCAGGGGAGCATAGGTTCAAACCCCACTGCAGTCAGCATGTCGTTGTGTCGTTGTTGTCCCCCAAATTGCTCCTTTGGGGATTGCCCACAGTATCGAGTGTATAAGTCGCTTTGGATAAAAGCGATAACAAGTTGCATGTAATGAAATTCTTGTTTTAAGGGAGCTAAATTAGAACACATGCTCTTAAAATAAGTAAACATGACAATTCTTTCAAAAAACACGTTTTTATTAAGTCAGTCCATAACAAACAGGATCATTCATTAAATGAACAAAGCTCTTCAACATATATACATGCTCATAGAACTGACAAACATTGGACACAGAATTCAAGTTCTCTACTTTTTTGTGAATTCTGCCCATTCAGCTATTGCTTTTCTGTATGAATGAGTAAGGTCACGCTCGTGAATACTGTCCTTCCGTACCTCAGTCTGGATGACGGATAGGAGAGTAGCAACACGTTTGGGGTAGGTGAGGTGGAAGGTGTAAAAACACCCCATCAGGATGAGTGGAGTGCATCATTTCCCCAGGAAGGGTCATCAGTGGGATTTTGCCAACAGCCAGGAGGAGGTTAGTAGAGTCTAGGATGACTGGACTGGTGATGGGCCGTTTCTGGAGAAACGTATTGGGGTCCTCGGACGGCTGAGAGCAACAAAGTAGAGACAAAAAGTAGAAACAAATTAAACCTCAGGGCATATCAAGTTTTATTTCAGTTTAACTGATACTGACTCAGACTCACCTCAAGAACATGGAATAGTGCCTCACTTGCTGACCCAAGCTTTGTGGGTGCGGCAGTTGGGGAAGAAAACATTGAGGGAAGTGCCTTCATCAAAGCAATCGCTTGTCCAGCTGAAAAACAATATGGATACATGATCAAATGCATTGTGCTTGTTTTTGTTAGGCAATTTGACTTTGACATTAAGTGTTGTGTAACTGAAAAGTAAGCACAAAAGCAACAAAATCTTTCTGTGCAGAGCCCAAGGGAGTATAAGCTAATCATGGAAAAACTATGCTGTTGGTGAACGACAGTGTATGCGTGTATCCCTGAAGCGACATGAATCGTAATGTCACCTTGGGAAATTGTACATAAACTGGTGCTACTTTTTTTCCAAAATTGGCCTGAATGTTGCGCTAAGACAGAGAGCGTGGGATCACCAAAATCAAACGGTTCTCCTAGGGATATTGAATGTGCACAGCGAAATGAAAGCGTGCAATAAAAACGATTGCAGTTATTGGATCAGCAAACTGAAAGTGTGGCTGGATAGTGGGGGGGCAGCGGTCGGGGTGAATCTATAATATCCCTGACACTTTCACTGCAGGGGATATAAAAAGCACTTGTCAGTTGCACAAGGGAAAGCAAAACAATAAGGGTCACCTGTATACATGACATAAGGTAGTAGTGTTTAAACCCTCTAGTGACCACTACTACCTTATAACTACCATTTTGCCATAATTCAGTCATCAAAAAGGAGATCCTGTCCTATCAAAATAATGAAAATAAGCTAATACAATCACTTCCCATGTGGCCATTAAATGGTCACCCCCAACCTATAAAACATCAGTGTTATCTATACATTATGCTTACATTGATCCAGACCCATTGGTGGCTTCAACAACTTGTTCCACACTCCAAAGAACAGCGCATTTTCGCAAAAGCTTTCCCATCTGGCTTTGATCTGGTCAGTGAAGTTCTTGTTGCCTGCCTCTAGAATTCGGCCCATCTTGTCCAAAACCTGAGTGTAAAAATCAATAGAACTTTGATACAGAGAAAACAGCAAACAGTTGTGTCATCACATCTATCCATCTCACCATGAAGAAGCATTCTGTAATTTACAGGAAAAGACGCCCGCTGTCATTTTAAAAGTCAACCCCAAAAAAATCACATTAAAAAGGCATCAGACACTAAATTGTAAAATTGCTGTGATTCACTATGAAGTAGCTAGGTCGACGTTAGCTAGTCTACCACCCTTTGCGTTTTTAACTAACTGCTAGCTTTTAACAGATACAATTACTGAATACCAAAAGAAAACGTATGATATTAACGTCGGCTAATTTTGTGTTCCTTACAGACAGTTTATTTATCTGAGAGTAGTTAACGTTAGCTAGCTTAATTTTTACATACTCCATTAGTGAGGTTAAGGTTAGCTAGCAACACGTGCTTCGTAGTTAGCTAGCTATCTTAGCTAATTCAGCTAACAGTTAACCAATGAATGTACTACTACTTAAATAATAAATTGAAAGCACTAATATGTTACATACGCCTATGGACTTTTATTCCTACGTTCAGTTACTAACGTTACCTTAACTGCGCTTATTGGTCGCTGTCCTACCTCTCTGGTGAAGGTGAACTCTGAACAACGTGTTACATTCCGCTGGCGCTGCGGAGCTTGGCTTGTTCAGGTGATCCTCGTGAAATAGGAAATTCCCCATTGCCATCATTTGGACACAAACAGCCATCCACTTGTAAACACTGAGGACTGAGGAGGATCTCTTGATGTAAATAATATAGTACTGGCATTCGTTGTTTACATCTTTAGTGGATATTGTCATTGATCCAGCTTCTGACAAACACATGGTAAATAAAGTCACACATTTTCCGACTTTATGAGAGATGACATACACCACATGGATGCACATTCCAGGTTTTTCTTCTTTCAGGGCCAATGAGAAGCAGAGTAGGGGCGGGTCTTCGCATAATTAAATAATACAGCAAGCGCCAAATTCGCACACACCACTGAGAGCAATCGTTAAGTCAAGTGTGTGAAAATTCAAGTCAAAGATATTGTGATATTTTTTGTTGTTATCCATATCGCTCAGCCATACTTGGTGTGTTAAGCTGTTCATGTTTAAATGTGTAATGTGGCATGGATTGTTTGAACAGGTTTGGTGTGATAAATGAAAAGCACCACATCCTCAGAAATGAAGATATTGTTCTTTGTCCAGTATTGCTTATGCCATAGATCAGTGATTCTCAAACTTTTTTCAATAATGTACCCCCTTTGAAAACAAAATTCAGCCATGTACCCCCTGATCAGCACAGAAACAATTTGTTAGGGAAGAAATGCCTATATAAAGAGGTACAGCACAGCGCTGCACCATCGGTGTCTGATTTATTAAAACAACAACCTTGTAACTGAGAAACACTTAAATGCTACATTTCAAATGTTTACAATCCATCACTAAATTCATGGCAAACCAATTTTAACATCATGCAATAACACTAAGACGACATTAGTTGCATTGAACTGATCTTTTTTTTTTTTTTTTTTAACCTTTATTTATACAGATAAAATCCCATTGAGATCATTGATCTCTTTTCCAAGGGAGACCTGTTCAAGTAGTTCCACATGAAACATAAAAGCATATACAGAACAACAAAAGGACATCATCCAGCATCATGTACATAACTATCCACATAAGCAGGTACCAATAGCTTCTGATTGACTAGCATCCAACCGAGCTTTAAAAACATTTAGTGGCACCAGATTGTTCAGTTTCCATTTAATTTGCAGACTATTCCAAGACAGAGGAGCTGCATCTAAGAGCTGCTTCCCTAAGACAGTCCTAGCAGTTGGCACATTTAATAAAACCACAGCATGCGATCTCAGGCAGTAGCCACTTACAATTCTCCGTGAGATCAGGGAGCAGATATAAGATGGAAGTTTCCCTAGCATGGCTTTGTATATAAAAATGTACCAGTGACTGAGCCTCCGTACAGTTAGTGAAAGCAAACCAGCCCTTGCATACAGGGTACAGTGATGGGTTAATGCTTTACAGTTTGTCACACATCTCAGTGCACTGTGATACGCAGCATCTAACTTGCTCAGGCAATGGGCAGGTGCATTCATATAGACCAGATCCCCAGAGTCCAGCACAGGTCAAAGGTCACAGAGCCTCTTCCTGGCCTCAAGCGAGAAACAGGACTTGTTCCTGTAGAAGAAACCTAGCCTAACCCTCAGTTTTTTAAGCAGGTTATTGACATGAAGTTTAAAAGAGAGACAATCATCAAGCCAGATACCAAGGTATTTGTAACAGGCAACAACTTCAAGTTTTGTTCCTTGCGTAGTTACAATATCTAAAACAGGCTCTGGTGTCTTTTTAGCTTTAGAAAAGAGCATTACCTTGGTTTTATCCACATTTAAAAGAAGCTTAAGCTCAGCCAGCTGAGTCTGAATAATGTTAAAAACAGCTTGCAATTCAACAACAGCCTCCTTAATGGAGGGACCTGCAGAGTACATCACAGTATCGTCCGCATAAAAATGTAAAGTAGCTTCATCCACATTTTCACCTAAACTGTTGATGTAGATGGAGAATAAAAGTGGTCCTAAAACAGACCTTGAGGTACACCATTAGAAATGTTTAACCACTCAGAAGACAGTCCATCAAAATGAACACATTGGGACCTTTCAGAGAGGTAGTTCACAAACCACCCACTGCATGGCTGGATATGCCAATACTGAGTAGCCTTTGCTTTAAGATGAGATGATCAACGGTGTCAAACGCTTTGGAAAGGTCAATAAACAGAGCTGCACAACTCTGCTTATTATCTAAAATACTAGTAATGTCATTCACCACTTTCATTGTGGCAGTGATGGTGCTGTGTTTCTTTCTGAATCCTGACTGATGTTTAGACAGGATATCATTTATACATAAAAACTCCTTTACCTGTTCACTCACTAAGCGTTCAAGAACCTTAGCCAGAACTGACAATTTAGAGATTGGCCTATAGTTATTTAAAATAGTTGCCTCCCCTCCTTTCAGTAAAGGCAAGACATAAGCAGACTTCCATACTTTTGGAATTGTATTTGTGCTGAGGGAGAGGTTAAAAAGAGAAGTAAGAGGTGGAGCAATAAAATCTGCAGCTATCTTTAAAAAGAAAGGTTCTAAGTTGTCCGGGCCGGCCGGTTTCCTAGGATCTAACTTAGATAAGGCTTCATGAACAACATCAACAGTAAAAGGGGTCAAACTGAAAGGGTTTTCCAGACCACGTTGTTCAGAGTCACAGACTGTGGTGTTCACAGAAGCAGAGTTAGTCACAGAATCAAACATAGAACCGCAGGACACAAAGTGCTCATTAAAGCAATTTAGCATAGTAGCCCTGTCCGATATAGAGCCAGATGCTGTGGTAAGGCACGGAGGTAGCTCATTACGGATCTCACCGGTGGATATCGATTTTATTGCTTTCCAAAATGTCCTAGGATTATTTAGGTTTTCTGTGGTAACTGACAAATAGTACTTCGACTTTGCACTTTTGACATTTGAAGTGAAGCTATTCCTTAGCTGCCTAAAACGCAGCCATTCTATCTCTGAGCCTGATTTCCTAGCCTTTGCCCAGGCCTTGTTTCTCTCATGAAGGAGACTGGACAGTTCAGCAGAAAACCAAGGATTGTCTCGTCCCTTCACTCTGAATGTACGCAGGGGGGCATGTCTATCAATGATCTCCATAAAACCAAGATAAAAATAAGACCATGCGGTTTCCACATCAGCACACAGATCGATTTTACCCCAATCAAAATCAAACAGATCATGAACAAAACCCTGCTCCACAAAATGTTTTATGTCTCTCTTAATGATAATGCGAGGTTTAACCTTTTGGACCTTAGTGTCCCTAATTGTGGCTACAACACAGTGATCTCTCAGATCATTTGCAAATACTCCCACAGATGAATATTTATGGGGAACATTAGTTCAAATGAGATCAATTAGGGAGGATTTATTAGGGGACTTAATATTTGGGCGAGTAGGACTGTCCACAATCTGAGTAACATTTAAAGAGATACAAAGATTTTTAAAATCCTCTGACACTGCAGTTACCCAGTCCCAGTTCAAATCTCCAAGTAGCACTATTTCCTTGTAGTCTAGTTGCGATAAAAGATTTGCTAGTGAAGACAAGGAGTCCTTGCCCGCTGAGGGGGGTCTGTAGCAGCCCACCACCATGACCTGTCGACCCTTTGCCACTTCTATATTTAAGGCTAAAAATTCAAATTGCTTACTGATCGATTTGGAAACTAATGTGGAGACACTGAACTTATTCTTAACATAAATTGCAACGCCACCACCTTTATTAGGCCGGTCGGTACGATACACATTAAAACCATTTAAAGAGCCTGTGACACGGTTTCCCCCATCATCCAAGCCCATCACTTTGAGTACATATCGTCCCCTTGAAAAGCGTTACTGAACTGATTTTGGATATTTGTACTTTGATAACCATTAATCTCAATGTTGACCATTTTCTGGATCTTCTCTGGATTCTTCAAGTCCCGCCAAATGATGTGACGTCATTGCGGGCACAGCGCTCCAGCTGCACCGTCCAGGATCCCAGCATCTGCATGTAAACCTTTATATATATACAGTCAGATGTAAACGCACGACGGCGCACACAGCAGCAAGCTCAGACAGCGATGACAGGTTCATGTTGAACGTGTCTGAGAGCTCATGAGGCTGAAGGATCGGTTTATGTTGTATCTGTTAGAAGTTTAGGAATGAGGTGCGTCAATATGGGCGATCATACGGTCATGTAGCCAGTGGTGGACTGGGACTACAAATCATCCCGGGACTCTCGACCGGCCCACTTCGGTACCGCTAGTAAGCTGTCAACGGGGGGAGTGGGGATGTCAGGGGCGGCGGGTGCTGTAGATAGTAAATGTAAATATTTGTGTCACTGCATCCTGGTAAAATACAAATATAATGTATAATGTCTGTGTCTTTGACCTTAGCGCTGCTCGCCACCTGTGCCCTGCACTACGAAGCCAGTTCAACAGACCCTGGATATGTTTGAGTAACAAACAAACTAACAACAACAAACTAACAAACGAGATCTCGCTAAGCGGTCCTACGACGCTGGTTATCAACTCGGTAAATCAAGCCAGGGTTTCTCTCTCCAGCTGAGAGCGCGTTCACGTCTAAGACACGAGTGGATCTGACTTTAATTACATTTGTCTCGAGTGTTTCGTCAACATAATGTGTTAAATAATACTTCTGCATCCAGTCTGTGACACTGTGAGTGCTGCACGGCCAGATGAGGCTGGAGAAGCTGACTCAGATAAGGAAATATATGATATATTATGATATTATATGATCGATGATCTGATTGATGATGTAATATGAATGATAAGTGCGACACGTCGGCGTCTTCTCTGCATACGGCAGTTTAAACTGTATTTCCTTTATCCTGTAATATGACTTGAGAGATTTAAACTCCGCACACTGAGTGGATCTCTTTTCTATAGACGCCGGAGGCGGGCAGCGTCAGGTAAAAGAAGTTATTTAGCCTTCTCAAACCTGAGCCTCACGCGCCGCCTATGGGGGATGTGCTAGTTACTTATCCGACCGGCCCACTTCGGTACCGGCCCATCGGGATTCGTCCCGATGGCCAGTCCGCCACTGCACCCAGCCCACGTAAACTGTCAACGGGGGGAGCCTCGCTGCGGGGAAACGGTGGACCTAGTGTCCCGATCGGAGTGGGAATAATAATAATAATAATCTGTGCATTTTATCCATTAATTTCCTCAACATTGTGGTAAAAAAACCACACGTTTAATCCATGTTGTTGGTGTACTACAACTACAGAAAGCATCGGTTTGTTTTCTCATCAGGAAATGCAGACCGGCTCAAACAAACGATTTTTAATCATCATCCTCACTCATTATTGAATGTATCATATGTTCGCCGAATTGACATGAAAGCACTAATAAATGTAGTTTCATCCACTTGAGTTTACAACCACAAAAATAATCGATTTGTTTTGATATCACATCCGACGGGAGGAAATTCAGCAGCTCTCACTCCCGATTTGTAATCCTAATGTAATCATCATCTTCACCACGATCATTTATGTTTATGTCGCCGAATTGACATGAAAGCACTGACAGATATGAATATACTGTAGTCAGCTTCATTAAAACGCTATTAACGTGCCTAATCTCAGTAATTCACCATTTCTACGCATGACAACACACTTTGTCCGTGTTTGGCTCTCGAAGCGTTCCCGCATTGACGTCACTTCCGGCTTCCCCCAAAACTTCAAAATGAGTGAAGGAATTTCCCCGCGATGTTCGAAATTATTGATATTTAATGAAACGGTATCGCTTTTTCTTTTTTAAACTGACGGTTCGAGATTACTAGTAGCCCAATATTTCATTGCACAACAGTTGTTGGGATGCTGTCACAGGCTCTTTAAGGCAATGTCAGAGGCCAAAATAGACTTATTTAGCCATGTTTCAGATAAAACAATGACGTCAGCGTCAGTAGATTTTGCCCAGATACGGACACAATCTAGTTTACCGAACAGACTGCGCACATTCAAGTGGATGAAACCCAACCCAGACCTAGCTTTAAAATCAGCAGGAGTAGCGATCTGACTATTACTACTGGGCGGACCAGGGTTAGGTTGTACATTTCCTGACAGTAATAACAACAAAAAAAACAGGCATCTTTTCCTCTTAAGCGACACACATACATTGTCATCTAATTTAGAATCACCGGAAAAGTCTGCGAGAGTGTGATTAGAGCTTAAGAAGCAGTCCTGAAGAACCATCATCGCAGGAAAATAAAAAAGACAAACATATTTTGTCGAGCAGATTGTCTGTGACAAGGCAACCGGTAATTGTTTGAGCAACACATCCTAACCCTTTGCAGGGGATGCCCACTGCGGGTGGCAGAACAGACCTGAATCCAGTAGTCTTCTCAGAATGACTAGAGATCTTCTCATAGTCCAAAACTGTTAACAGGCACAGCAGAATCCCGATATGGGCCATTTTCCCAGACCAGCAGAGCATCCGGATAGGCGTGCAAGCAGGCCCGAAATGTGGAGGCGCTCCGTTCTCCTCGCGATATCCCCGGTGCAAAACCTCCTCAGTAGGCCTACAGCAGGATAGGCGAAGCAGGACCAGCTCGAGGCGTAGAGGCTCTCCGGTCTCTCAGCGATATCCCCGTGGTAAAACGTCCTCGGCACCGTAGAGCACGACAGGTGGAGCAGGTGGATACAGGCCTCCGCTACAGCAGGTGTAAAGCAGGCCGCAGCCCGAACGCGAAGCCGCTCCGGTCTCTCCGTTACGCCCCCCGGGGTAAAATCTCGCCAGGACAGCAGCACACGACAAGTGGTGTTTTATTCTTACTTCTATAAGAATAAAACACTGTGGACGGAGATCTCTTTTTCTCCCCCTCTTCTCCCCACTGCAGCCCAGCAGCTGATCTCAGAGCATGCTCCCCTCTCCTGCAGGGGGGAGTGGTCAGCTGCAGGAGGGCGTGGTCAGCTGCAGCTCGCAGAATCAGCCCCCTGCAAAAACAGCGCAAGGTTTAAGTACACGGTGTCAATAGTTGTAGTGTGAGCATCTGCTGGGGCTGGGCTGGCCGTCTGGTAGAATCGGTATGCTCTTCCTCCTGTGTCCTCGATACACATGTCCCCTGTGTCCCTTAATAAGTTGTACTTACAATGTAGTGAAACATGGGCTTGAGCTTCACTGAGGATCTTTGTTATTCTCAGTGACAGGAAGGCCACTGCAGTTATTACACTTCGCGTTTTCAAATATGTGTAACTCTGTTCATATAAAACCCACACTGCTCAAACTTCCTTACATTTCCTAAAATTGGTGTATTTTTTTTTTTTCATTAACATAAAAATAAATCTCACGTACCCCCTGCAGTACTCCAACGTACCCCCATTTGAGAATAGATAATAAGAGACCAGATAACAGGGGAAAGAGACGTTCCTTGAAGGAAGAGGGAGGGGGTACTGAGTAGCTGGCAGCCCCTCCCAACAGTGTGCTCACTGCTCAGGTACCCCCACCTTGTTACCAGTTCCAGGGCAGTAACAGAGTAGAGATCGCACACCTACCTCAAGAGTCAATGTCATGCATATCATCAGTTATTCTGGTCCATATCCTTTAGGAGAGTTTGTTATGATGATTATCAGTTCATTTTGTGATTATCATTAAAAGAGATGTTAATTCTTGTTTGAATTGTGTCTTTTACTGTCTTTACCAGCTGGGGAAATAACTTATGTTAACCACAGAGCTGATGCTTGAAATTCTTTTCTTTTTTTCTTGCCATACTAGTGCTTAAAATAAGGCTTTTTAGCCTTGAAGTGGATGTTTTATAGACAGGTCCCTTGTATCTAGTTAAACATAACTAAAATAAAGACAAAGTTGCTTATCAAGACAAGGCAAGTAACATTTACTTGAATTAAGTCAAATCTTCCATAGAAAGCACTAGATAAGCTATTTAAACTCAAATCAAGACAAACTAGATTTAGAATCTAAATATAAGGTTATTACACTTGGTTAGATCTGCAGTTGTTGCAGTGCAGCCCTGGCCCTGGCCTGATAGAACCACGATTTTATTGGGCCGGAAAAAAGTACCCGCTAGCCGGTGCTACGCTATATGGAAAGGCCACCAAAAACTGGCCTGGTCGCTTGAGGACGATTAAGGACGCTTAAACGGGGCTACCCGCTGCAGTGGAAATGCGCCATAAATCGTGGTTCTAGGGCCAGGAACAACCAGGCTGAGTCGGGCTGAGCATGCTAAACTAGAGAGAGAATCGCTGGCAAAGGGGCTACAACTACAACAAGATGAACATATGTGACCGTGATTTAATTGTAATACACGTTTCTAAATGATGCCGAAGTAACAACATACTGATACCGGTTAGTAAACACCATGAATGAATGCTTTGAGTCTGCAGACAGACGGCAGGCGAAAAACCTTTTAAAATGCGTGTTTTCTGAATGGAGATCGGCTAAGCTAACGTTATATATGCTCCGACCGTCCACACTCACAACAACGGCCTACAGACATAAATAAAGCAGCGACTGTATTCTCCATGACTCAGGCAGTCTGTGGTTTGTACTCGTTTAACTTCTGTCTAGTTTCTGAACAGATATGAGGAGCTGTGAGCTCTGAGGGCTAACAGCTAACGGCTGTGTTGTTTTTCTGGGGCTCTCATTGAAGATGACGTCACGGATCCGCCTACACTGCGTTACTATAGTAACTACCCCAGTTCCTAAACTGTAATGGAAGCGCAGCATAAAGTGAGCCGGGCCTCTCTAACCAAACCGAGCGAGGCCTGCAGTGGAAACGTGCCATAAGTAAACAAAGTTTTAAAATGTTTGGGTATTTTTGCTTTCAAATGTAAATCAAATTAAAAACGTTTCTGTAATAATTCATATATAGATGGCTAAATTATGAATGATTCCTGTAGACAGAACGATACCATAATACTTTATTGTCAGATCGAGTCGGACATTTTCCTCGTATCCATTGGCAACATCAACAAGGACACATACTAAGACAAGATACACAGAAACAGACATTTAACCAAACATCACGATCACTGAAGAGAACATGTTCAAGAACCTCTGACGTACATTAGATCTGGGATTGATTTTAGGATGACTGGTGCACAAGGAGAGCTTCAGTCTGACCTTATTCAAATGTGGGACTCAGATGTGATGGTAACAACTCATACTCACTGTACAGGACATGGTTGGGTCAGAGATGATGTTAATATGTTGTTATGGTCGGCTGGTTATTAAAATCTCTCACAGGGTTGACCTACAATCTTTGAGCAGATTAACTGGTGGAGCAGTTTGGACTTTAAAGCGAGAGACAAACACTTGTACCGGGTAGTATTGCAGTGCTGTAGAACACTCACAATCACAATCAAGAGTTTGTCTAATAAGACCAGAAAGACCTAAAGAAAATAAATGATTAGTTTTGTCCTTTTGCAGATATATTCCATTTGGTCTTTTCATGACAGAAGAGTACACTGGCAGTGGGAAAGGAGGGCTGATCTGTATCTGTGTTTGTGTGTTCTCACAGCCGCAGTCAGACGGCCTGCCGTGGGTGTGACCCCCCCCCCCTCCACCTGCAGTCAGCTGAACACAGAGCAGCTCAACGAGGGAGGACTCCACCTGAGCCAGAGGCCTCACACTGGTATGACATCACATCTCTACCTGTAGAGTGCACTAGGCGAGTGGGGGTGTGCAGTGAATGTAACACCACATCATTAAGTTCTTCATGTTCACATGTTCAGCATGTTACAGTCATTACTCCAAAGACAAGCGGAGCATGACTTATCATGAGTCTATGTGTGTGGTGTTTGTGGAAGAGAGGAATCGGCTCCATGGTAACACTGGCTGATGTGCTCCATTTAAACAAGGGCAAAGAGATTCACTGCATGTTCTGGGAGAATATTTTATTTTCAATAACTAAAAAAAAAAACTTGTTTAGCTGGGAAAACATTATTAAACATTCAAATGCTTACCTTCTGTACAAGTGTATACACTGACTTCACCTCCACTCAGACTGCAGATAGGTTAACAAGAGGTGCAGCGAGAGGAGATGCATTATTCCACTGCGGAAAAGTTATTTAAGTCAGTCTGCATTTTCTGTTAAAGCTGCACAACAATGGAACTCAATCCCAGGTAAACACTTAGAACAAAACACATTCGGTTTATTGAAATCATGGTTAGTGAGCAATCAGCTCTGTCAACACTGAAAATAAATCTTCTTGCTATTTAATATGTATGTTTTGTTGCATGGTTTTTTATTAGCATTTCCAGTATAGTAAGCCTCTATGTTGCATGTGTTACTGATTGTATTTACAAGTCCTTCTTGACTGACAGAGAAGATGGTGCAGCTTCTGTCCCTCCGGGGGGGTGCTAACTGTCCAGCCGTATTTAATCATTACTATCAGTGCTAATACTAAGCTATAGGACACACAAACATGAGTTTTAATGTAAATGATATACATTTCTATGGACGATTATTGATGAAAAACTGAAAAATAGCACTGAAGGTTGACACTGTTCATCCTGCAGCTTCAACAGGTCTGTACAGTGTTGTGTCAAAGAAAAGGTCCACACTCAGAAAAAGCAACCTCTTAATCCAGATATCTCACCATGACTCGCGCATGCATGCACGTGCAGGGTGTGGCATGCCCACCAAAACAGAAAGATATGGACACAAGATGTGTGCAAATGTATTTAGATTCGGGGGGGACCTAATCTCCTCTAGGGGGGTCCGGGGGCATGCTCCCCCAGGAAGATTTGTTTTAAATATTGAAGTTGAAAGCATCAATCTGGTGCACTTTGAGAGCAACATTAGGAGATCTATGGAAACATCTCTCAACACCCAGATGAAACAGAACTGTAAACAGATTTATTTTTCTTTATGGATATTTTACAAATCACTCTCCTTTCAAACTGTATTCTTCTTTATTAACAACTTTTGTTTACTCTCATATAGTATTTTATACCTGTTTACTTTATTCTCTTATTTTTTTATAACTATAATGATCATATAAAGATGTGCCTTTACCTCACTGGTTGTAGAAAAAGCTTCTTATATTCGTTAGCATAGCAAGCTAACCAGATGCTAATAACAACAAAGTTATTGACTGTATGATCAGTGTGACAGATGAACAGATCGCCACTGGGCTTTCAACTAAAGACACAGCCACGCAGAAACTGCAGCATGTGTATGGCTCCTTATGGGTACTGACATTTCTGAAGTGGCGTTCCGGTGCTCTCCATCAGAACTACACCCCTGTCAGACAAGACATATACCACGTGATGACACGATAGGCTTGTGTTGTGTTCAAGGACCCTGACCTTGGCCAGGAAAAAAAGGCACTCGCTTGTTTAATTATTTTGCGGTCTAGATTTCTTACATTTTTTTCTTTTTGGCGTGTGTTTATAAATACCCCGAGGGCCGTACCAAATTTTCTCGATGGCCGTATACGGCCCGGGGGCCGGAGGTTCCCCACCCCTGCATTAGAGTCTCATCAGGTTCACTGCAGACTGACATTCAGAGTTTTATGCATAGTTTTATTCTTAAAATAATTATTTAAAAAAACAGAGCTAGTGTCTGGACGACCTGACCGAAGATGTGAATGTGCTTTCTCCTTTTATAGTGAAACAGTCCTAACCCCTGCTGTTCCATCTTCAAACTCTAATACCAATTTTTTGACAACTTTTCTACTGACTTCAGTGTTTTCTAATAAGGGCTGAATGCCCCCCAGCTGCTCCTACCCCTTTGTTGTTTTTGTCTAATACTTGGGCACACACTCTACAACTACTCCTACCATTTTTAGTTTCCGGACCCCCTTTTCATTCAGTTAACAGCCTTCAACCATATTCTGTCACACACACACACACACACACACTTGAATACTTTATTTGGTTCCACAAATTATATTACATAGACAGGGAATCAAATATATCACGGCTAAGCAGCACAGAACACTTAAGGGAACACATAGCACCTCCTTCTCCACACGGCTAAGCTGCCAATAATAGCTGAAACGGAGCAATATGTGGCAATTTGTTTGGCTTTTCTCTTTGACATTCCAGCAATTCTCAGACCAATCATAGTGCATTTATATACATGGCCAAGACTTCCGAATATGAGTATGCTATATCTACACTTGTACCCAAAGCTGGTTATCACATCGAGCAGTGGTTGGTATTCAATATACTTGTCCTGGAAAGCCTGGTCCATGTACAGGTCAAAGGCACAGCCTGCTTCTAAGATCAGCACCTCCCTGTGGGGTCAACAAAAACCACACCAGGTGTATTTGGGATGTTAGCAAAGACATCATTGGTAAAACCAAACCATTGTGGTAGCACTCTAGCGTGCTTGTACATTGCTGCGCTAGATGGTAAGATGTTTCGTACCGCATCAGACACAATGTCCACAATACGCTCATGACGGCTATGTACAGGCGTTTGTATACATTACATCCATGTGTTATGTGTGCAATGGATTCTAGGTGTTGTTGTGAGTCATTTAAACAGGATGGAGTGTGGATGTGAGGGTCCCAGGTGGACAGACTGTACTCAGCGGGTAACACCTGCAGTCTTGCTTTGATGGTACATGTCAGAACATCCTCACCAACAGCGGCGTTCTTAAACACTGAGTGTGAGACTGAGTGGTCAGCAAACCCCAAACAGGCTTTCCCTGCAGTCTGAGTCCACACCAGTGCTGCCTGACCTCAGACGGCTTCATGCTGAGCAGAACCCTCCCTGCAGTCTGAGTCCACACCAGTGCTGCCTGACCTCAGACGGCTTCATGCTGAGCAGAACCCTCCCTGCAGTCTGAGTCCACACCAGTGCTGCCTGATCTCAGACTGCTTCATGCTGAGCAGAACCCTCCCTGCAGAGTCTCTGTGCAGTTCCACAGTCTCTTCCTGAGGTGTTGTGATGTCGGCCTTCACAACCGCACTGGGTCCAGTCCGATTGCAGAGGTCATTGAGATCTGGCCAGTCAGACCAGACCCCGAAGCCCTTGGCCTGAGAGTCCAGTTTCCCAGAGCCTTTCCTCCTGAAGCCGAGGAAGTGGTTCTGGTCTGCGCTGGCCAGGGGGATCTTCCTTCTGTGTAGATCCAGCAGGAGAGAGGCCCTGGCCATTTCTTTTACAGGGACATCATCATTGTTAAGCATGTGGATCAGGTGGGCTAGCCTGGTGGCTATGTAGGTCCACTCGACATTGGGGACTCCCAGCCCCCCCTCTCCACATGGGAGAAAGATGATGCCCCGTGTGGAGTGTGTGTTGAGGCCCACCCACTTTCTGACCAGCTGGACAGCTTTGTTTGTCATTTCTCTCAGTGCCTTGAGAGTGATGTGTACATTCAATTCAATTTGCATATCTAACCACATGTACAGGTACCAACAGCATCTGAGTGAGTAGCATCCAACCGAGCTTTAAAAACATGTAGTGGTACTAGCTTGGTAATTTTCCATTCTTTTTACAGACTGTTCCATGTTAGTGGAGCTGCACATCTAAAAGCTTTCTTCCATAAGACAGTCCTAGCACTTGGCACATTTAATAAAACCACAGCATGCGATCTCAGGCAATAAGTACTTTCAATTCGCAGAGAGATCATGGAGCAGATATAAGATGGTAGTTTATCCAACATGGCTTTGTAAATGAAAAAGCACCAGTGACTGAGCCTCCGTACAGTAAGTGATGGCAGACCGCCTTGCATACAGGGTACAGTGATGCATAAGTGCTTTACAATTTGTCAAAAATCTCAGAGCACTGTGATACGCAGCATCTAACTTGCTCAGGCAAATTGGCAGGTGCATTCATATATAACAAATCACCATAGTCCAGCACAGGTCAAAGGTCACAGAGCCTTTTCCTGGCCTCAAGCGAGAAACAGGACTTGTTTCTGAAAATGAAACCTAGCCTAACCCTCAGTTTTTTAAGCAGGTTATTGACATGAAGTTTAAAAGAGAGACAATCATCAAGCCAGATACCCAGGTATTTGTAACAGGCAACAACTTCAAGTTTTGTTCCCTGCGTAGTTACAATATCTAAAACAGGCTCTGGTGTCTTTTTAGCTTTTGAAAAGAGCATTACCTTGGTTTTATCCACATTTAAAAGAAGCTTTAATTTAGAGAGCAGAGTCTGAATAGTGTTAAAAACAGCCTGTAATTTAACAACAGCCTCTTTAATGGAGGGACCTGCACAATACATCACAGTATCATCCGCATAAAAATGTAAAGTAGCTTAATCCACATTATCACCTACACTGTTAATATAGATGGAGAATAAAAGTGGTCCTAAAACAGAACCTTGTGGTACACCATTAGAAATGTTTAACCACTCAGAAGACAGCCCATCAAAATGAACACATTGGGACCTTTCAGAGAGGTAGTTTACAAACCACCATGGCTGGATATGCCAATACTGAGTAGCCTCTGCTTTAAGATGCGATGATCAACGGTGTCAAATGCTTTGGAAAGGTCAATAAACAGAGCTGCACAACTCTGCTTATTATCTAAAATACTAGTTGTGAGGGATTAATTTTGTCTTTACTCCTAAGTGTCAAAGAATAATTCTCCTTACTCCTAAGATATTTGACCTTTCGGCCTGTTGACGTTTTACGACCAAGCCGAAGTCTGTTATCTGTCTTAAGGAATGGGAACGGTCAGCTGTGGCTGACCTTACCAGTTTTATGACCGGTCAACTCTCGGTCATAGGAGCCATAGAGTCTGATAAAGTGATTCAGTGCCCCCCAGGTGTTCACAGATGCTTTCCCCAATATGGGGGTTGACTCTGAGTGAAGCTAATTAAAGGTCTGCCAAGATGAGAAGAGATTCAGAATTGACATGGCAACCCACTGGAGCAGTCAGAACCTTTGACTGTGTGACTTGTGATGTGAATTTCTCCGGCCGATACTTGTATTAAATCTCAGTGTTTGACATCAGAACTCCTGCTCGTCCCGTGTCTCTCTGAGTCCTGACTCTCCATTGCTACAGAAGTTTCCCTTACACTAGTAATGTCATTTACCACTTTCATTGTGGCAGTGATGGTGCTGTGTTTCTTTCTGAAGCCTGACTGATGTTTAGACAGGATGTCAATTATAGATAAAAACTCCTTTACTTGTTCACTCACAAGTCGTTCGAGCACCTTAGCCAGAACTGACAATTTAGAGATTGGCCTATAGTTATTTAAAATAGTTGCCTCCCCTCCTTTCAGTAAAGGCAAGACATAAGCAGACTTCCATACTTTTGGAATTGTGTTCGTGCTGAGGGAGAGGTTAAAAAGAGAAGTAAGAGGTGGAGCAATAAAATCTGCAGCTATCTTTAAAAAGAAAGGTTCTAAGTTGTCCGGGCCAGCCGGTTTCCTAGGATCTAACTTGGATAATGCTTCATGAACAATACCAACAGTTAAAGGAGTAAAACTGAAAGGGTTTTCCAGACCACATTGTTCAGAGTCAAGGATTGGAGCGTTCACAGAAGCAGAAGTACAGTCAGTGACAGAATCAAACAGAGAGCCACAAGACACAAAATGCTTATTAAAGCAATTTAGCATAGTAGCCCTGTCCGATATAGAGCCAGATGCTGTGGTGAGGCACGGAGGTAGCTCATTTGGGATATCACCAGTGGAAATCGATGTTATGGCTTTCCAACATTTCCTAGGATTATTCAGGTTTTCTGTGGTAACCGACAAATAGTACTTTGATTTAGCACTTTTTATTTGAGATGTGAAGCTATTTCTTAGCTGCCTAAAACGTAGCCATTCTACCTCTGAGCCTGATTTCCTAGCCTTAGCCCAAGCATTATTTCTCTCATGAAGTAGACTGGACAGCTCAGCAGAAAACCAGGGATTGTTTCGTCCCTTCACTCTAAATGTACGCAGAGGTGCATGTCTATCTATAATTTTCATAAAACCAAGATAAAAATAAGACCATGCAGTTTCTACATCAGCACACAGATTGATTTTACCCCAATCAAAATCAAACAGATCATGTAAAAAACCCTGCTCCACAAAGTGTTTTTTGTCTCTCTTTGTGATGACACGTGGTTTAACCTTTTGGACCTTAGTGTCCCTAATTGTGGCTACAACACAGTGGTCACTCACATCATTAGCAAATACTCCCACAGATGAGTATTTATGTGGAACATTTGTTAAAATTAGATCAATTAAGGAGGATTTATTTGGGGACTTAATATTTGGGCGAGTAGGACTGTCTATAATCTGGGTAAAATTCAAAGAGGTACACAGGTTTTTAAAATCCTCTGACACAGAAGTTAACCAGTCCCAATTAAAATCACCAAGCAGCACTATTTCCTTGTAGGAAAGTTGTGATAACAGTTTTGCCAATGACGATAAAGAGTCCTTGACAGCCGAGGGGGGCCTGTAGCAGCCCACCACCATGACCTGCTGACCCTTTGTTACCTCAATATTCACGGCTAAAAATTCTAGCTGTTTACTAACAGATTTGGAAACCATATTAGTTACACAAAACCTATTTTTCACATAAATGGCAACGCCACCACCTTGTTTAGGCGGTCAGTACGATATACACTGTAACCATTTATGTAAATGTCAGAGGCCAAAATGGATTTATCTAGCCACGTTTCTGATAAGACAATGACATCAGCATCAGTCGAACTCGCCCAAATACGGACAAAATCTAATTTAGGTAACAGACTACGCACATTTAAATGAATTAAACCTAGCCCAGATCTAGATATAAGATCAGCAGGAGTAGCTATTTGACTAATACTGCTAGGTGGACCTGGATTTGGCTGTACATTTCCTGATAGTAACACCAATAAAAATACCAAGCACCTTTTCCTCTTAATCAACACACATACATTGTCAGCTGTTCACCAGCAAACTTCACGAAAGTGAGATTAGAGTTTAAAAAACAATTCTGAAGGACCATCGTGGCAGGCATGTGAGAAAGACAAACATTTTCCGAAATGAATGTCCGCGACAGTGCAACCAGCAATTGTTTGTGCAACACCTCCGAAACTGTACAGGAGATGTCCACTGCGGGCGGCAGAACATACCCGAATCCAGTAGATTGTTCAGGACGACTAGCGATCTTCTCCTTGTCCAGCACAGCCAAGAAAAGGCACAGCAGAAACATGACACCCGCCATTCTCCCAGTCCAGCACAACAGTAACCACGCTGTTCCCGGAGCAAGGTGGAACCAGGCCTCAGCTACAGCAGCACAGCAGAGCAGGTGGAACCAGGCCTCAGCTACAGCAGCACAGCAGAGCAGAGAAAGTGGAACCAGGCCTCAGCTACAGCAGCACAGCAGAGCAGAGAAGGTGGAACCAGGCCTCAGCTACAGCAGCACAGCAGAGCAGAGAAGGTGGAACCAGACCTCAGCTACAGCAGCACAGCAGAGCAGGTGGAACCAGGCCTCAGCTACAGCAGCACAGCAGAGTAGAGAAGGTGGAACCAGGCCTCAGCTACAGCAGCACAACAGAGCAGAGCAGGTGGAACCAGGCCTCAGCTACAGCAGCACAGCAGAGCAGGTGGAACCAGGCCTCAGCTACAGCAGCACAGCAGGTGGAACCAGGCCTCAGCTACAGCAGCACAGCAGAGCAGGTGGAACCAGGCCTCAGCTACAGCAGCAGAGCAGAGAAGGTGGAACCAGGCCTCAGCTACAGCAGCACAGCAGAGCAGAGCAGGTGGAACCAGGCCTCAGCTACAGCAGCACAGCAGAGCAGAGCAGGTGGAACCAGGCCTCAGCTACAGCAGCACAGCAGAGCAGAGCAGGTGGAACCAGGCCTCAGCTACAGCAGCAGAGCAGAGCAGGTGGAACCAGGCCTCAGCTACAGCAGCACAGCAGAGCAGAGCAGGTGGAACCAGGCCTCAGCTACAGCAGCAGAGCAGGTGGAACCAGGCCTCAGCTACAGCAGCACAGAAGAGCAGAGCAGGTGGAACAAGCCTCAGCAGCACAGCAGAGCAGAGAAGGTGGAACCAGCATTGGCAAAGAGATGTTGAATTTTAGCCAAAGCCACCTCTCTCACAGCCTGGAACTTCATGAGGACGGGGAGGGGGGACAAGTCAATCAGGTGGAGACGATGGAGAAACTCTGTAGTGAGCTCCTCGACCTGCTCCCCCCACTCGCCAGCGATGTTAAACCTGTGGCCAAGGTATGGGTAGGTCTCATTACGGGAATACAGCTTAATGGGTTGGCCCATTACAAGAAAGGAGGGGGGGGCTTGTTGTTCTTGGCCTTATACCAGCGGTTGCCTCCACTGCGGCGCTCATGGAGTACGGCACACTTAGCTTGCTTCACCTCCAGCCCTGACCATTGGAGGAACTCATCAGTGCGTGCCAGCATGTCAATGATGACATCCTCTTGTGGTGATGACACCTGCACGTCGTCAGCGTATCCCTGAACAGGGTTTGGGAGTTGGACATGCAGCGGAGTGAACTGGTAAATCCACTAAATCCATTGGTTGAGTGCTAGGATGAAGTTCACGGCACTCCAGGGACAGCCAGTTTTTAGTCCCACCTTCAGTGCAATCGGCTCTGTGAGCTGCTGCCCACAGATAACCTGGAGGAATGAACCTTGATACACATTGGATACAATATTCACAAGAGGCTGAGGCAGGTGTATTTCCTCTAATGCTTGTAGCATCACCTCATGGGAGAGTGTACCAAACGTGTCTCTAAAGTCCAAAAACACTGTGTAGAATCTAGATCAGGGGTGGGGAACCTTTTTCCTCTAAAGGGCCATTTAAATTTTTCCAACATCCTCCGAGGGCAGTAAAAATGATTGACCTCTGCTTAAAAAATTAAAATCACAGCCCATTCATTTGGCCTTTCTTTCAGGCTGTGCAAAGAAAAAGCAAACTCTTCATCCAGATACTTCACCATGACTCGCGCCTGCATGCACGTGCACGGTGTGGCATGACCACCAAAACAGAAAGATATGGACACAAAATGTGTGCAAATGTATTTAGATTCGGGGGGGGGACCTAATCTCCTCTAGGGGGGTCCGGGGGCATGCTCCCCTAGGAAGATCTTTTTTTAAATATTGAAGTTAAAAGCATCAATCTGGTGCACTTTGAGAGCAACATGAAGAGATCTATGGAAACATCTCTCAACACCCAGATGAAACAGAACTGTAAACAGATTTATTTTTCTTTATGGATATTTTACAAATCACTCTCCTTTCAAACTGTATTCTTGTTTATAAATAACAACTTTTGTTTACTCTCATATAGTATTTTATACCTGTTTACTTTATTCTCTTATTATTTTATAACTATAATGATCATATAAAGATGTGCCTCTGCCTCACTGGTTGTAGAAAAAGCTTCTTATATTCGTTAGCATAGCAAGCTAACCAGATGCTAATAACAACAAAGTTATTGACTGTATGATCAGTGTGACAGATGAGCAGATCGCCACTGGGCTTTCAACTAAAGACACAGCCACGCAGGAACTGCAGCATGTGTACGGCTCCTTATGGGTACTGACATTTATGAAGTGGCGTTCCGGTGCTCTCCATCAGAACTACACCCCTGTCAGACATATACCACGTGATGACACGATAGGCTTGTGTTGTGTTCAAGGACCCTGACCTTGGCCAGGAAAAAAAGGCACTTATTTATTATTTTGCGGTCTAGATTTCTTAATTTTTTTTCTTTTTGGCGTGTGTTTATAAATTACCTCGAGGGCCGTACCAAATGGTCTCGCGGGCCGTATACGGCCCGGGGGCCGGAGGTTCCCCACCCCTGATCTAGATGATCCATGCTTGAAATCATCTATTCCGGTTTTTAAGTAAAAAACATGTTTGTTCATTCACACACACATACACACACACACACACACACACACACACACACACACACACACACACACACATACACACACACACATACACACACACACACATATACACACACATACACACACATGTATACACACACATACACATACACACACACACAAGTTACACACACATACACACACACATACACACACACACAAGTTACACACGCATATATCTGATGCAGTCCCTGGGCTGACACTGTACACACCTTAACATTACACTTATTTGACTAAATTCAAACTTTTATTTAACCAGATTGGTCCCTTGAGATCATAGATCTCTTTTTCAAGGGAGACCTGCAAATACTAAACACTAATTGTACTCTAAATTGTTTTCTAAAACAGAGCACTTTGTTAAGGGAAATTCTACTCCAACAGCAGGGTACAGCTTTTTACCCATTGTCTTGTATTTGGTTCTTGATTGTTTGTGAAGTTGGGGCTCACCATGTTGTTGATGTCCTTTGCAATGCCTTTTTTTATATTCACACAAATGTTTACTATAATGATGACAATTTCACTCAAATGTCTAATGGATGAAAAAGCTGAAGTGATGACAGGCTGAAGTGATGACAGGCTGAAGTGATGACAGGCTGAAGTGATGACAGGCTGAAGTGATGACAGGCTGAAGTGATGACAGGCTGAAGTGATGACAAGGTGAAGCGATGACAGGCTGAAGTGATGACAGGCTGAAGTGATGACAGGGTGAAGTGATGACAGGGTGAAGTGATGACAGGGTGAAGTGATGACAGGCTGAAGTGATGACAGGCTGAAGTGATGACAAGGTGAAGTGATGACAGGCTGAAGTGATGACAGGCTGAAGTGATGACAGGCTGAAGTGATGACAAGGTGAAGTGATGACAGGCTGAAGTGATGACAGGCTGAAGTGATGACAGGCTGAAGTGATGACAGGCTGAAGTGATGACAGGCTGAAGTGATGACAGGCTGAAGTGATGACAGGCTGAAGTGATGACAAGGTGAAGTGATGACAGGCTGAAGTGATGACAGGGTGAAGTGATGACAGGCTGAAGTGATGACAAGGTGAAGTGATGACAGGCTGAAGTGATGACAGGCTGAAGTGATGACAGGGTGAAGTGATGACAGGGTGAAGTGATGACAGGGTGAAGTGATGACAGGCTGAAGTGATGACAGGCTGAAGTGATGACAGGCTGAAGTGATGACAGGGTGAAGTGAGATGACAGGCTGAAGTGATGACAGGCTGAAGTGATGACAGGCTGAAGTGATGACAGGGTGAAGTGATGACAGGCTGAAGTGATGACAGGCTGAAGTGATGACAGGCTGAAGTGATGACAGGCTGAAGTGATGACAAGGTGAAGTGATGACAGGCTGAAGTGATGACAGGCTGAAGTGATGACAGGCTGAAGTGATGACAGGGTGAAGTGATGACAGGCTGAAGTGATGACAGGCTGAAGTGATGACAGGCTGAAGTGATGACCTGCACTGGTTGGTGGAGGCAATGTGTTGTTGTGTCTGTGTGATCAAGAGGAAAGAAAGACCAAAACTCTCTGTGTGTGTGTTCTCACAGCTGCAGTCAGTCGGCCTGCTGTGGGTGTGACCCCCCCCCCCTCCACCTGCAGTCAGCTGAACACAGAGCAGCTCAACAAGGGAGGACTCCACCTGAGCCAGAGGCCTCACACTGGTATGACATCACTAGAGTTCAAAGTTCAAGATGCAAAGACTTTATTGTCATATGCACAGCTACAGTGTAAAATGCAACGACAGCTGAAGTCCCCGCTCTTCAAACAATGCAAAATATGAATATATAAATGCAGAAATAAAATAGTGCAAGATTATTTAGCAAGTAATGCAGGAGAAGTTAAATATATATGTGCAAAATAGAATAAGATGAGCTAAAAATAGAATTTAAAATGAAATGCTGTAAGTAAAATAAAATCCTGCATATTTGTAATAATAACATTTATTAATTTAGGATATACCCCTTGACATGAACCATCTCGTTTCAAGGGGGTCCTAACATATAGTACAAAAAGCAAGACAGTAACAAGAAAAGAGAAGTTCAAAGATAAAGATGTGAGATGCAAACAGATGAAGGTACGAAGGCACGGAGCTCAGGAGTCTAGCAGTCTTAAATGTGAGTGCAGTCGTGCTCAGTGCACGTGGGGCTGCTGTGGTACATCATGTGCACTGATGTATCTGCCACTACAGTTTTTACATTGTTTGTCCATTTTTGTTTCTTTTAATTTGTTGCTTGATTGGCTCTTTTTACTGCATCGTTAGCAGCAGTATTATTATGTATTGTATCTTTTGTAACTCTGGCACAAGAATTCCTTTCAGGATGAATAAAGTCTTATCTTAACATATGTCTGTTTACCATTATGGTAACTATGTGCCTATTTCCAATGCAGCCACCGCAGTCAGTTTATGTCCATTAACATAGTACACTATTAGCCACTACCTTTGTGTTAAAACAATATCATACATTCTTGGAAGACAACTAGTCTGTAAAACAGCATATCATCTGCATAGCACACAGAACAAAGTCTATAAAGTTCATAAACTAGTATGTTTGAGTGGATTTGGGTAAAGAATGCATTTGTGGTGGTTTCGCTCAGGTTCTGCTCCGAAGACTGAGGCCCACGCTTCCTTTCAGGCTGATGTGAAGAAGGCCATCGGCGCAGAGAAGACGGCGCTGCTGCTGCAGGCCATCCAGAGCTACAAGAGGAGCGCCTGCTACGAGGCCCTGGTGGGCACCGCCGTGAGCCTGTTCACAGAGAGGGACCAGGACTTCCAGCTGCTAGTCCGTAAGTCCCTTCAAACCAGGATCAGAACAGGTTTATTGTGACTTGTAGTGTATGGTGCAAACATAAACACAGTTAAAGAAGATAAAAAGTAAGAAAAACAACCAAACAATTATAAAACACTATTTATTTTCAAACTATTATACGTTAAGATATAGAAAATTATTTATCTAAAATCTCGATAAACCAAAAAACCACTCGCAGTATACTAAGAATAGTACTAAGAATAATAAAATAAAAGATGTGCTGTATGTATTGTTTTGTAAGTGGAAAGCTGTGTAGATGCTAATAGAAGTAGCTTGTGTACAAATGTGCAAAATATTCGGAGGGTTGTGCAGAACAATACTTAAGTAAAAACCATATATTGTTTGCATAGTGTGCATTCATGTAATGCATACTGAAATCTAAATCACGGCATAAACTCAATACATTTTGAAGTTTGAAGAAGTTCTGAGAAGTCACTTTACACTCACTTTGATCTTTCTTTCCGGAAGGATTTGGCTCGTTTATTCCCCCCCGCCATAAGAAGCAGTACAAAGAGATGTTGCAGGCTCTGGCGGGCCAGTCCTCCTCTGCTGAGGTTCCTGCTGTGAGCGAAGACGAGCAAGGTGAAGAAAAACCCAATCTAGCATCAGAATCAGTGTTTGTGTGTTTGTAGTACTTCCTTCCTGAGGCTTGTTGTACTTTAGAGAAAAGCTCCGAAGTCACTGAAGGCCATGAGGATGCTCTTCATGGAGGATGTTTGATAAAGGGATCTTATCCAGGTTTACACGAGAAGATAAAAGGACACTTTAGCTCTCATTGTCTTGGAGGGGCGCTGCACCCCCCCAACGGAACCCCTGAAATTGAAGATGTTTTTTTTCATATATATATAAAGCGCCAAATCACAACTGAAGTAATACTACGGTCATATTTAATATTGAACGGGTGCTCTTTTATTAATCAAAGCAAACGCTGATGTTATTAATCAAATGTGTGTGCACGTTTCAGTGTGCACTGCGTTGCTTTGCGCATTCACATGTTGTCCTCTGCTCTGCTTTCCGAAGGGCGGGGCTCCGCTCCCCACACACACGTGCGCACTCCGCTCCCCACACACACGTGCGCACTCCCCCACACACACGTGCGCACTCCGCTCCCCACACACACGTGCGCACTCTGCTCCCCACACACACGTGCGCACTCCGCTCCCCACACACACGTGCGCACTCTGCTCCCCGCACACACGTGCGCACACCGCTCCCTGCACACACGTGCGCACTCCGTTCCCCACACACACGTGCACACTCCGCTCCCCACACACACGTGCGCACTCCGCTCCCCACACACACGTGCGCACTCCGCTCCCCACACACACGTGCGCACTCCGCTCCCCGCACACACGTGCGCAGATACTACAGTCAGAGACAAGAGCAGAGGAGAGGAGAGAGTCACTACCCGATCTGCAGCTCTGCCCGATCTGCAGTGCGCATGTGTGAGATGGTCCGCCATATTTGACAACTCCGGACGGCAACCCAAGAAGGACACTTAACACAGTGGCTTTTGGCAAAGCTCAAAAGGTAACCGAGAGAGATGAGTTATTGTTATTACAACGTGACTTCACTATTATTTAACAACTCTTTTTATTGGGTTCTTTTATTTGGGGTTAAGTACATTGTCAGAATAAGTGAGAAATGAATTTAACTTCTGTTAGACAGATATCATACTGAATAAATATTTACTGTGAATGTGTGCAAACATGTATGGCATGTGGCTGTCTAACAGAAGTTAAATTCATGTCTCACTTATTCTGACAATGTACTTAACCCCAAATAAAAGAACCCAATAAAAGAGTTGTTAAATAATAGTGAAGTCACATTGTAATAACAATAACTCATCTCTCTCGTTTTCATTTTGAGCTTTGCCAAAAGCCACTGTGTCAAGTGTCCATCTTGGGTTGCTGTCCGGAGTTGTCCAATATGGCGGACCATCTCGCACATGCGCACTGCAGATCGGCAGAGCTGCAGATCGGGCAGAGCTGCAGATCGGGCAGAGCTGCAGATCGGGCAGAGCTGCAGATCCTGACGTAGATACAAGAGAAGATGGTGACGACTGTTTTAGCAGAGATTCAGATATTCCCAAACAGTCAGTATTGGACTCAAGGAGGAGGTGTTCTAGCTGTTCATGTTTGTTGCAGATGCTGCGGAAATGTAAATGTCCACTGAATAGTCCCTTCGGCTCGCACCGAGGACCCACACTACTTTAGCTTGATTCACTGTTTGAAACATGTGTGTGTTTCAAACCGAGGAGAAACACTGACACCATTGAAACTCCACTGTCTTCATCACACCTAGAACAGTGACAGAGTTCTTCAGACCAGAAGCTGGTATGGAAACTAGCATACTATAGGACAGGGGTACTCAAATACAAATCTTAAAGGTCCAAAATAAATGTTTCAATAAGACAAAGGTCCGTTTATTACGGTCATTCTAACTTTTAAACAATTGCAACAAGATTCTTAACACGAGGTTTCAAAAACTAAAAAGTCTCTGTATGCAGCAGTTTTCATTGTTGTTGTGTCTGTGCTTGACCCTCAGAGTCGCAGTGTAAGAGCTGCAGTTATGAATAAAGGCAGCTGCACCCTCTTTCATTCAGCATTCCCATTAGTGCTTTATAAATGTCTTGCCCCTTGTGTGTCCACTGAGGTTCGTCAAGCCCAACACATCTTCAACTAACTCCCCCTTTGCCTCATCATAACAACTCAGTGTCAGTGGACTCACCCACAGCTAAGGAAATGCACTGTGCATTTTTTATTCCCTCACAAATCTGATTAATCAAATCACCAGCCAGTATTTATGTTCTTCTGGTTGCTGTGGAATCTGAGAGGGGCTTGATTTGACCTGTTATTTCCTCTTTGTGTTTGCCTTCAACATGGTCTCCATCACTTCAGTCATGCCTTCTTTTATACTTCAGTTATTATCTAGTGGAATGTCCTTACCTACTAACCTAGTTAAATCAAAGTGGTTACTTTTGTTTGGCTGGGCAGTGTATTTTTACACACCGTCTTATTTGACTTTCTCAGGACTTAAAACAGTTTTTTGGGGGCAGACCCCCTCAAAGAAAAAAAAAATATTTACACATGTAAGGTCATCATCTTAATAGTTGTGTATGCTCATCCGTGAGCAGAGCATCAAGTTGTCTATTACAGCTGAATGCGGCGATTACCATTTTGTTCAGCAAAACGCCAACAATTATTAAGATCCAAAGCTTTAGTGCGTTTTCATTCAATTCTGAGTGCAGCCACACTGACAGTCTCTTCTCTGTCAGTGTAGACCGCAAATACCTCATTCCTTCAGTGCTTGGGTCCGAATGCTTCTCGTTTTGCGCCGTCCCGTTCAAATGAAATCGCCGCCAATCATATGTCCACGCTCGCGCCAGGACCGGGGGAGGGGTTACATGACGTGCATCTTGTGCTGCATTCACTTGCACTCGGACATTAGAGACTTTCTCTCATACATGTCCGATGAGCGCTGTTTGCAGTCTGTGGACATAGCGGATCATTTTGACTCGTTGCGTTGTGGCGATGTCTCGCAGATAACACAGATAATACATATGAAAAGTATAATTTGCTCAGAGTCCAGAGACAGTTGTGGTTCGTTCCGGATCCGGACCGGAGTCCGTACTTTGAGGATGCCTGCTATAGGATCTGAGACATTTTACTCGCTTGTGTTCTCTTTAGCAACGATAGCCAAACAACTTTGAACAATGACACAACAAAGAAAGGTTCTCCTGATGCCATCTCCGCCTGCTGCTACACCCTCTCTACATTCGTTGTCAAGTTTTCGTCCATGTTTTCTACATCTTTATTTATGTCTTTTTTTTCATATTATTTGTATTCACGAAAAGATAAATATATAATAATCCAGGACTAACTGTATTATTTAAAGCGATGGTTCCCAAGTGTTCTCCTTCCTAGTAAGTAAACTGGAGACTCCTGAGGGGTAGGGTTCTTTCAGGTCTTTGATGTCTGCACACTTGTCTCATGCAGGCGGAGGCTGGGTAACAGAGAATACAGACGTGCAGGTCTTCACTGTGCCCTTATCCTCTGAGGTTGCACTGTTTTTTGAATTATTTTAAATAATGATTACACTTTAAAAAGAATAGTGTAATTTACATAAGATGTAAGCAATTTGTATATTTAAAAAACAAAAAGTGTTCAGGATGAATTTTTGGGGACCTGTCGGTGAATCAGCTGTGCTTTGAAGACACAGAGTATAATGCTGTGGGGTGGAGTGATCTGATGGTGGATCAGTGCAGGCGGCGTGCAGTGTGTCAGTGAGCCTGGCTCTGAAGTGTTGCTCTGGGTACGGTCTCCGCCTGCATCGCCTCTTTTACAACATCACTGTAAGTTGGACATGTTGACAGCCAACAGGTGATGTTGATGGTTCTTCTCAGTTCACTTCCCAGAGACACAACAATGGTGTTATCATTTTCAGGAATAGAAGTGTCGACATGAATATTAGACATGTGTGAGTTTAAAATATAATAAAATACATTACATAAGACTTGCACCTTTTACTTTTTTTTCCAGCTTCATCTTCCCCACCTCTCAAGACCCAGAGCAAGATCTCCAGTTTTTTCTCCAGCAGCCAAAGGAAGTAGAATGTGAGTCACAGGAACACTGTGTACCACTGATAACATGGCCCCGCTGTGGGCTGGGCTGGCTGTGGCCTTTTCATGTGAATGTGTACAAATCTGTAAAGCTTAACAGACTGTTTGATAATAGAATAATGTCAAGAAAATGTAGTATTTGTTTTCTTTTTATATTTGTTGTTTTATAAGATAATAAAATTGATGAAATTACAGGAGCCTCAAAGGTCCTCTGTAACAGCAGTGCTGCAATGAACCCGTGATGTGGGTGGGGGGGGGGGAATCCTGCCATGACAGAATGCAATGTGGGGGAGGGGGGGGGTAAATCCTGCCATGACAGAATGCAATGTGGGGGGGGGGGTAAATCCTGCCATGACAGAATGCATAAAACAGACGACTGAAAATGAACACATTAACTGAATGGTATTTATTCATTATTATTCTATGAACGTTGCACTTGTTGGTGGCCTTATTCTGAATAGTCCGTCCAGGGCTGGTTTTTTTTGCATAGGCGACATAGGCGGTCGTCTAGGGCGCCAGATCTGGGGGGGGGGGTTTAACGGGGGTTAACCCTAACCCGAACAGCTCTGGGAGGGAAAACATTTTTTTTACCGTTGGCACTCTTCCCAATGTTCGGCCTTGATGTAACAACATTCATAATTAAGTAAATGTAACACCCTTTTCATCCCGGTTACACTTTTCATCTGCCCTGTACGATGGGCGCTGTAAGTGATGAAAGTGGGGGATGTTGGCTTATCTGGCGCCCGCAGCTCACAGCCAAAGTGCGAGCGTGGGAACGAGAGAGAGAGGGCGCACCAGTGATTGTTGTTGTTGGCATCTGGTGGATATAAGAAGATGTTTCTACAAGAAGGTGGAGGGAGAGTCCCCTCCTGTCAGACTGAGAGCTCAGTGAGGTAAGTGACTCTGAGGGTTGAGATAGTTCACTTTACTCTAAGTTATCTCAGTGGGTCTCAAACGTTTTGATCACAATTTATGTAAACAATTATTTCCAAGGCACTCCTTTACAATTATTAGGATAAATAAAAACAGGTTTGTAATCATTCCAGTATATACTATAAACCAAAAATATCGTTTAAAGTTGGAGATAAAAAAAAACATAAATAAATGTTAACTACGTAACATAAGACGTAAATGAACAACAAAAATAAAGTTTAGTTGGCTATGGTAGGTTATTGGTTATGTTCACATACTTATTTGATTATTAAAATGTAAATCGATCTTTTTCATATGGGTGTTTAGAGTTGTACTTCCTAGATCAAATATCTAGTAATTGTGTGCTCAAAGTGCACCAGATTGAAGCATGTTACTTTAAAATTACCCCCGTACCCCCCTAGAGGATGTGACGTCCATTAAAACATGTTCATACAATACTAAATACATATGAATCCTTTTTTATGGATATAACCTGTCAATAAATATGTTTCTGTTTTGTAGTGTGTTGGTGTTTTGTAGAGTCTTTCAGGCTCGGGAAGGGGGGGGGGTCGCCAGCAGGAATCTTACCTAGGGCAGCAGATTGGTCAGAATCGGCCCTGAGTCGATCCATCCTTGCGCGAATATTTTATATGATAATGAGCCCCTCCTTGTCACGATCTTAGTTGTATGTCACGATTTTAGTTTTGTCTGTCTTGGATGGTCTCCAGAGATATATTATTTAAACTAACTTCTATCCATTCATATCCTGATTGTAGAGAAACGCTCCAAGTGTGGGTCAAAATATCTGGTTGGAGGCTCAGAGAGGAACTGTTTTCTCTTTGCTTCACCTTCATTGTCCCCACTGCTTGGGAACAGCTGTCTGTTCTCCAGTTTTTAAGGTGCTAGCCTGTCTTCTGCGTTCATGTTTCACAGTAGCCTCAGATGTATTAGTATTGCTCCAAACTATATCCAACCATATCAAATTAACAGTACCACAAAGTGGTTCTCAGATTTATTCAGAAATGTATACAATATATTGGTCAGCAACCAATTGTGCAAGTTCTCCCACTTAAAAAGATGAGAGGCCTGTAATGTGCATCCTAGGTACACTTCAACTATGAGAGACAGAATGAGAAGAGAAATCCAGAAAATCACATTGTCTGATTTTTAAAGAATTTATTTGCAAATGATGGTGGAAAATAAGTATTTGGTCAATAACAAAAGTTCATCTCAATACTCTGTTATATACCCTTTGTTGGCAATGACAGAGGTCAAGCGTGTTCTGTAAGTCTTCACAAGGTGTTCACACACTGTTGCTGGTATGTTGGCCCATTCCTCCATGCAGATCTCAGAGAGAGAGAGAGAACCACTTTTATTCACAAATCAAATGACCAAACAGACACATTGTCAGTTCAGACAAATACTGAAAATAAGATCCTCATTCTCCACAGAACACAAAGCATTTTTAAAGCACCACATGGCCTCAGATTCTCCCACATTTTTGGTTAAGCAAAAGTAACCGTAGTCCGCTTTCAGTCTTGCTTTAACCATCCGCTTGAAAATCAAAACTGCATCGGTATCCAAAGATTCCGCAACTTTATTCCTCCTGCTGAGGTAGATGGCCGTTTCAGCCTGCCCCAACAAAACATTCAAAAGCTGACTTTTGCACTTTTGCTTCTGGCTGTACCGACAACCCAAAATGAACATTGTCTTAGAAAAAACCACATTAAACAAAAACAACTGAAAAAGACAAAGGAGTCGACCACATTCCGTAAAGCAATGAAAAATGGTTTCCCTCTGTTCACAGAAAGGACAGGCGTCAGACACTGCAGGGTCGATCACTGAAACAAAAGCATTAACAGCTACCGCAGCGTGGAGGACCCTCCACTGGAGGTCCCCCCACTGGAGGTCCCCACCCCTCTTAGTCAGCGGAGGCTTGTAGAGCGCTCTCCACTCAGGCCTCTGAGCCTCCGTCAGGCCCAGGTGGGCTCTCCACCGCGTGTCCACTCGCTCCTGCAGTCTGCTCTGATTCAGCACCTTTGTCACCAAATAATAAAATGTTTTGTTGGACTGAGCAGCGATCAGCGCCAGCTCTGATTGGCTGAGCTGCTGCTTCCAGCTCTGCAGCAGGAGGCTGACCACCCGGACTGACCTGAGGCTCAGACGTGAGGCCAGGCCTGCAGCGTTGTCCAGACGGGGCCCACACACCTCCACCACCTGGCCCAGCGTGAGGATCCTCTCCTCACAGAGTCTCTGTTGTAGAGAAGGCCCTACTCCACACACAAACCGAGATCCACGGACCACCGGCTCTCTGAGGAGCCAGGACAGTGAGCCCCAGCACTCTGGTCTCTCTCTTCTGAGTAGTCCCCACACCTTGAAGAGACCTCCATAGAACCCCGAGAGATTGTTCAGGCGTAATCCTTTCAGGTCCATTAGGAACAGCGACTCAGCCAGACCCAGCCCACCACAGCGCTCCAATAAGGCCCGAGCTATGGGTCTCCAGACCAGGTCAGCAGGTCCAGTCAGGAACCTCTGGACGAACCGGAGCCTGAAAGCCGCCCCTCTGCTTGCCAGGTGAACCAGGCCATGTCCCCCCTCCTCCTTTGGCAGGAACAGGACGCTCTGAGGGACCCAGTGCATGCGGTCCCAGAAGAAGTCCACCATGAGAGCCTGCACCCTGGACAGCAGGTTTACGGGTGGGTCGGTGCACGCCAGCCGGTGAGCCAGCATGGAGGAAACAAGGTTATTTAAAATAAGGATACGCCCTTTAAAAGAAAGTTTGGGAAGGATCCACTTCCACTTCTTTAACCGGCCTTCCACTTTCTCTATAATCCCGTCCCAGTTTTTTAAACAAAACGTGTCATCACCAAGACCCAGGTACTTTAACCCTGCCCTTTTCCAACCAAGGCCCCCAGGTAACAACAAGCGGTCAATGCTGCCCTCGCCTCCTGCTAAGGCCTCACTTTTCCCCAGTTGATCAATACTGCCCTCGCCTCCTGCTAAGGCCTCACTTTTCCCCCAGTTGATCAATACTGCCCTCTCCTCCTGCTAAGGCCTCACTTTTCCCCCAGTTGATCAATACTGCCCTCGCCTCCTGCTAAGGCCTCACTTTTCCCCCAGTTGACTCGAGCAGATGAGATTTTGCAAAAGTTGCTCACAGTTTCAGTTAAAACATTTATGTCATCTTGTTTTTTAACAAAGACCATTATGTCATCCGCATACGCAGACAATTTAAAAACATCCCTCCAGCCAGGAAAAGAAAAACCCTGTAACTTTGACCCGGTGTAAAAAAGGCTCTATGGCCAGGGAGTAGAGCATCCGGACAAAGAGCAGCCCTGTCGGAATCCTCTCTGAGCTTCAAAAGGACCGTTTATCTTCAGTACACTCTCAAGGTCCCTGTACAAGACCTGGATCTTGGCTATGAGACCAGAGCTGAACCCAGAAGCTTCCAGCGTCTGCCACAAGTCCTGGTGTTCAACTCGGTCAAAAGCCTTTTCTTGGTCTAGAGAAATCAGACCAAGCTCACAGCCCAATGAACCGGAGAGGTCCAGAACATCTGGAGTCGAGTCACGTTGTCAGTGATCAACCTGCTGGGTACACAGTATGTCTGTCTACGTGAACGACATGCTCC
This sequence comes from Pseudochaenichthys georgianus, assembly GCF_902827115.2. Taxonomy (NCBI): domain Eukaryota; kingdom Metazoa; phylum Chordata; class Actinopteri; order Perciformes; family Channichthyidae; genus Pseudochaenichthys; species Pseudochaenichthys georgianus. Next base: position 848,909 of record NC_047508.1, on the reverse strand, counting down.
ATCACTTTCCTCAGCCTCGTCGCTAACACTTTGGAAAGCAGCTTGTAGTCGGTACAGAGTAGAGACACAGGACGCCAGTTCTTAATCTCCTGCAGGTCTCCTTTCTTAGGGAGGAGAGTGAGCACAGCTCTCCTGCAACTCAGAGGCAACCTCCCGTTACTTAGACTGTCTCTGAGCACACTCAGCAGGTCGTCACCTATAACTGGCCAGAGAGCCTTATAGAAGTCTGCAGGCAGGCCGTCTATGCCAGGAGCCTTCCCACTCTGCATGCTCTGCAGGGCTTCCTGCAGCTCCTGGGCAGAGAGCTCCGCCTCCAGCTCAGCATGGTCCTCCTCAGGGACGTTAGGAAGGCCCTCATAGAACGACTGGCCACCTCTGGCTCGGTCTGGAACTCTGTTCTGTAGAGCTCTTTGTAGAACTCCACAGCACACTGACGAATGTCGGCGGACTCCTGAAGCAGCTGCCCAGCATTGGATCGCAGGGAGTGCATCAGCCTCCTCTGACCATTCTTACGCTCGAGACCAAAGAACAAGTGAGAGGGAGCATCCATTTTCACGATGTTCTGAAACCGGGATCTGAGCAGAGCACCCTGACCAGAGCACCCTGACCAGAGCACCCTGAGCAGAAACCCCAGCAGGTCAGACAGAGCTGAGCTTTTACTTTTGAAACCTTCAACATGTTCTCGCTCTCCTGTGGAGTCTGCCAATCCCTGCAGCTCCACCACTTCTCTCTCCAGAGCTCTCAGAGATCTAGCCATGTCCTTTGTGACATTGAAAGTGTACTGCTGGCAAAGCTGCTTGATCTTCACTTGACCTACATCCCACCAATGCTGAAGAGAATTATACTCTCTCTTAGACAAACGGTAGTCTTCCCAAAAGAATTTAAAAACATTTTTAAAATGGTTGTCGGCCAACAGAGAAGCATTAAAGTGCCAACACGCACTATTACACTTAACATGATTAATAAAAACTGAGACTTGTACGAGGGAATGGTCAGAGATTCCCACTGGACTGATGGAGCAGCTTCTGCTCACATTCATGTGATGGTTAAAAACATAGACACGATCCAGCCTAGCTAGAGACAACAGGTTATCCCTAGAGTGCACCCACGTGTACTGCCGCTGGCCCGGGTGGAAGTGCCTCCAAACATCACACAGCTCAAAGCTTTCTGTTAGCCTTATTAAGGCACTCTTTGAGGCAGCATGCGGCTCCTGGTGGTTCCTATCCAGCAGAGGGTTCTCCGTTGAAGTCACCCCCCAGGACCAGACACCCCCCAGGACCAGACACTCCCCAGGACCAGACGCCCCCCAGGACCAGACACCCCCCAGGACCAGATACTCCTCACTATCACAGGTGCTAAGAGTGTGTTTCAGTTTCTCAAAGAACAAAAGCCTCTCTGCGCCCACACTGGGAGCATAAATATTTATAAAACATATTTTAACTTTTTCAAATTCAGCATTTATTTTGAGCAAGTGTCCTGGGATGACCTCATCGACCGCACAGGAGAAGGGTGTAAAGCCCCTCGCAAAGAGAATGGCAACCCCTCCACTATTGCTGCGCTTATGGCTGAAGAAACCCTCCCCCCCCCCCCATTCCCTCCTCCAGTCACTCTCGTTCTCAGCAGTGCTGTGAGTTTCCTGGAGAAACGTCACAATTCTTGTTTCCTAATAAAGTAAATAAAGACGCTCTCTTAGCCTCCCCTCGAGCACCGTTAATGTTTAAAGAGCCCAGCTTTATGTCACTCATAATGAAATTATAGTTGCATCCTAACAGAATCAAAAACCTGGCTGAAGATAAATAAAAAATAAAACCAAGATGTACTTATTCATAATTCTTTGTAGTTTCCTCTCTAATCCTCTGAAGTATCTTCTTTAACCGAGCCTTCTCTGGGCTGCTGAAGAAAAGTTCCCCTAAAGCTTCTTTGCGCCGCATGAGAACCCTGGCAGCATTGTGAAATATCTGCACATCACCAAAAAAATCCTCTAACTTCACCGACCTCAACCCCTTAGTTTCCGCCAGAAAGGATCTGATCCTCTGGATAGAATACTCCTCTCCCTTTGCTACTTCAACGATGTCAAAGAATGACTCACTGTCACTGTCCTCTGCGTCCTCTGGGACTCCCTCTGGCTGAGAGGAGGAACACAGCAACTCCTTCTTTGACACCTTCCCTTTTTGAGTCACACTTCCTTTGCTCACTTGTTCATTTTTTCTTTTAACAGGTAACCTTAATAAATCTTCATCCATTACCACATCCTCCAGAACAGACTCAGCCACTCTGGCTGCAGTGTGCTCACTATCTGCTTCCTGTGTGACCTGAGTGTCCGTATGTGTGATACTGTGTGTATCACACATCCGCTGGCGCGGACCCCAGCACCGGCGGCCCGGCCGCGGACAAAGGGACCCGCAGTGGCTCTGCCGCGGGCGCGAACCCCATCACCGGCGGCGGGCAAAGGGACCTGCAAAGGGACCTGCAGCGGCTCTGCCGCGGGCGCGGACCCCAGCACCGGCGGCCCGGCTGCGGACAAAGCAATCTGTAGCGGCTCTGCCGCAGGCACCGTCGGGCCGGCTGCGAGCGCAGACACCCCGGGCGCGTCACCCGCCCTCTCCGGGCGCGTCACCCGCCCTCTCCGGGCGCGTCACCCACCCTCTCCGGGCACACGCGGATCTGGTGTCCTGCCGCTCCACAACCATAGCATCTCAAACTGTCAGACGTAACATGGACAGTATACACAAAATCATCAATTTTATACTTAAGAGTCAGATTTAATTCCCCTTCATCCTTTTTCAGGACCATAAGCACCTGTCTCCTAAAAGACACAACGTGCTTGAGGTGCGGGGATTTGCAGCCCAGGGGGATCAACTTAATGGGAGACACAAGCTGCCCGTGTCGAGCCAGCTCTCTCTCCAACAACTCGTTTCTCAGAAACGGGGGTACATTTGAGATGATTACCTTTTTAGCTGGAGTGACAAGGGGTAGCACGGGTAACAGCGTCCCTTTAATCACTAGCCCGCTCTCCACCAGCTGGTTAGCTTTCTCCGTGCAGTCCAAAAAAATAACCACTGCACTGTTCATGCGGGAGGCAGATTTAACTCTGCCATACCCCACCACAGCCCCCACAGCCAGACCACACTCCTCCACCGACACACCGACAGGTGGAGAGAGCTTCTCCTGAAGCATCTGTCTCCTGACTGATGCCCCTTTCACACCAACGCGTTGTCAGCTCACTTAGGCTAAGGGGAACTGGGGATATGCATCAGCTGCTTGTGTGAGTCGGACAGTGAATACTTTAGAGCGGCCGCTGCAGTGTGAGCTAACGGGAGCTAACGGGAGAATACACTGCAGCGGTCGGTAAATGCTGCAGAAACACATTAATAAACAATGAACCACGGCACTCTGGAGAAAAGTATAAGGTTGGAGAAGTCGTTATTTAATTTAATCTGGCTTCGTGTGATTAAAAGCAACACGATCATCGACCCGACGCAGTTGTTGTTGTTGTTGTTGTTGTTGTTGTGAGCTGCCGTTGGGGAGCAAATCAGCGATGTAAACGGTGACGTCATGACGCAGCAGCGGCAGCACCAGTCGGGCTCAGAAAAGGGAAACCGGAGCTGAACCAGAAAAGCTCTAGCTCGGAGCTAGAGAGGGAAAAGCGCTGGTGTGAAAGCCGCAAGAGAGAGTTGCACAGGCCCTGAAAGAGCAGCTGGACTCACACCCAGACCACAACCAGAACCCTGTGACCCCCATTGAGAGCAGCCAGAACCCTCCAATTCAGCAGCCACCCTCTACCCCCAGCTCCATCTCTAGCCCACAGGCTAACCCAACTCCCAGATCTACCCCCATCACACAGACTAACACCACCCCTAGCCCACAGACTAACACCACCCCTCATCCTTCCAGACCAGCACAGCAGAGAGGGAAGCCAGACATCGTCATCCTCATGGACTCCAATGGCAAATTCATTGATGAAAATAAACTTTTCCCCACCCACACAGTGGCTAAAATCTGGTGTCCAAACACCCAACATGCCATGGACCTGCTGTCAGAGGAGCAGCTGGGATCCCCAAGCCACATCATCATCCACACTGGCTCCAACGACCTGAGGAGCCAGCAGGAGAGAGTGTCAGAGTCACTCAGAGGAGTGATGGAGAAAGCCTCCACCACCTTCCCCAACAGCAGAGTGGTCTCAACCCTGCTACCAAGGAAAGACCTCCACCCCGACACCATCCACAGGATCAACAGCAACATGTCCAGAGACTGTATCCTGAGGCCCAACGTCCACCTTGCCCACCACCCCACCCTGGATATCAACTGCCTATACGACCAAGTCCATCTGTATAAAAACACAGTCCCCGTCTTCGCCCGGACACTGAAAGACGTCGCTCTCAATAGAGACCAATCCACACCCCGCAGAAGGAGCAGCCCGGCCCAAAACCCCCTTAGACCAGAAAGGCACCCCACTGGACTACCACTCAGACAACACCCATGGAGACAAGATCATCCTCATCTTCTTCCACACCATGACCCACTAAGATCCCACCAGGGCAACTATGATTACCCTCAAGCAAGGCCAGAACCACTCCTGTCCCCAGGGGTCCTGTCCCCAGGGGTCCTGTCCCCAGGGCTCCTACCCCAGGGCTCCTACCCCAACCACAGCGACGGAAGCTACACCCTGACCCACTGAGTTATGCTCAGGCAGTGAAGAGAACAGCAGGCCCAACCCTCATCACCACCCCCCATGTCCCTGAACCCCCCCACCCCCCACACGACGAGCTGAGAGACCTCCAGCAGATGCTCAGCCTGCTCTGCTCCCACCTGATAGGTCAGGTACCACAGCAGACAATCAGTAGTCATTGTTTGTTTTCTTGCTTGTGTACAGTAGACACACAACAACAAAAAACTGTCCATCGTATATTGAAATCCCATATATCTAATGTGTTCTTAAATCAACCTATTTATTGACAACCAGCGATTTGGGAGTTTATCTCATTTTAATGTTGAATGCTCTGGATCTTTCTCTGTTTTAATGCAATCCAGATCATTTATTATTTCATGTTTGAATGTCCAGGGTCTGAGGTCCTCTGCTTCTGGCCTTAAGAGCAGGACCCCAGACTTCACCAGAGAGTTAGGAGATGTCCGGGGTCTGAGGTCCTCTGCTTCTGGCCTGAAGAGCAGGACCCCAGACTTCACCAGAGAGTCAGGAGATGTCCAGGGTCTGAGGTCCTCTGCTTCTGGCCTGAAGAGCAGGACCCCAGACTTCACCAGAGAGTCAGGAGATGTCCAGGGTCTGAGGTCCTCTGCTTCTGGCCTGAAGAGCAGGACCCCAGACTTCACCAGAGAGTCAGGAGATGTCCAGGGTCTGAGGTCCTCTGCTTCTGGCCTGAAGAGCAGGACCCCAGACTTCACCAGAGGGTCAGGAGATGTCCAGGGTGTGGGGTATCCAATATTACTTTGTAAGGGTAAAACCCCAGTTCGGTTCAATATACCAAATCCAGTGAACAGAGATAACAGTACTCGAGTTTTCAATTTAGCTTGCTGCAAGGAGAATCGGCGAGCGACCTGCAAATGTCCACTCTCAACCAATTCCGCTCGTCTTCTCTCAGTGCAGCTCTTTTATTTTCAACAATACAGTAACATGACAATCATGTGACGATGACCAACACCAATATATGTTTGTGTGTATCTTGTGACTCTGTCATGTGAATTTGTGTGTGTGTGTAGGTGTGCTCTTGAACAGACTGTTCTCTGTTCCTCCCTTCCTGACTAAGAATCTTCTTGAACACTTTATGACAATACATTTATCAGAACACATTATGAAAACATATCTATCCTTCAATAAACTCTAACATTCCCTCCTGTTTTTCATAATTACTAGCTGGTTACAGTGTCTTTATTACTTTCAGAATTAATTCACTTGTTTTTGACATTTTCGAACCATTCGTCATATGACAGACAGTAACCTAGCTTTAAGTCTTACACATTGGAGGTTAGGTAAGTATATTCGTCCTTTTGAGAGGGGTCTGTGTCAGTATAGTCATTGTGGTTCCATGGGTCATCTTTAAGTAGTGACCATTTTTTCTCTCGATGGACTTCTTCTTTTGTTGAGGATTCCTCACTTAATTGTCTTATAGTCATTAGTGTCAGACCCAGTAGGGCCACTACAAACAACACCTCTCCCAACATAGTCTATTTGTGATAGTGGTTCTGTTGTTTTCTTCACCGGGGTTGAGACCAGTATTTCCTAATGAAACACCGCCCTTTGTAGCCGGACTTCCACCACTTATCCGTCGTTAAGTTGGAGAGGTATTATCTTTTTGCAGTGGCTCTGATGTATCCACGTAGTTCTTTCGCGATTTTTAGTGCAGTCGGTGTTGTCAGCAGTACCGTGTAGGGACCGTCCCACCGTGGACAGTGCCAATGCTTCCTCTTAATCACCTTCACGAGGACCTGGTCACCAGTCTGCACTCGAGTATCCTGTAAGGGAGTAGAAATGTCTGGCAGGTTATTTGATCGAGCTATCTCATTGCTTCTGAAGAGTCTGCTCATCCATTCAGCTAATGTAGTCTCTGCCTCAGCATCATCCTCCTCCCTCACCTCGTCTGTGATTGGTAGTCTGAATTGCCTTCCTGTTATGATCTCAAAGGGAGACAACCCTTTTGCCTTTCTTCCTGTTTCCTCCATTGTTTTCCTTAGTCTTAACTTTACTGTTCCGTTTGTTCTTTCCACTAAGCCTGCACTTTGTGGATGATATGCACAATGGTTTTTTAATGTTATCCTCATATGCTCAGACAGTTTGGTAATAACCTGATTTACAAAATGAGAACCATTATCACTGTACAGTTTCTCTGGAATACCTCTGTTTGGTATTATTGTCTTGCATATGGCTTTTGCTACGGTAATAGCGTCTGCATGTTTTGCTGGGAATATTTCAACCCACTTTGAAAACGGACATATCATTACCAAACAGTATGTGTACCCTTGGCATTGTGTTAGTTCGATGAAGTCCATATGCATGTGTTGAAACGGGTATGGTGGTGGAGGAAACTTTCCTCTCTGTGGTCGTTCATTGCCTTGAGCATTGTGTCTGCAACATACTACACAGGCTCTACAAAAGTTTTTAGAAAATGTAATGTAGCTGTATGTATGGAAGTGTTCATTTATTATTGTCACCATCCCTCCTGTTGAGACATGGCACGGCCCATGACTCAAGTGAGCTGCTGTTTTGTAGAGACTATCTTGTTGTTTATCCTGATTTTTAACATTTCCATGCCGTCTCTCCCTAGCAAAATGACAGGGCAGTTTGAGATGAACACAAATTTGAGGGATGCCTGGAGGCCTGACCTTCTATCTTCCATAACAAGTGGCTTTGAAATCGACCTCTGATTTATGTGTCCATTTGCTGATTTTACAAACATAGTGCCAGTTGGTGGCCATTCTTTGGACCTCTTTGTTCACTACTGATGAGTCCGCACCGCTGTCACATAAGAATTCTAATTTTTCCCCATTGATTTCGATTGTCCTGGTAGGTTTAATACTGTTGTCCGACAGATTCAGTAATACTTCAGAAATGTCAATGTGATGTGTGTGGATGTCCTCTTCTTCCTTTTCTACGTCTAGTCAGTTGTCATAACTATGTAGGTTATGTGAAGGGGGGGGGGGGCATGTCCTTTCGTCTTTGTATTGTCCCTTTTGTCCCCCTTCTTTGTTCTGTGGTCTCTCTTCCCTGCAGTCCCTAGCCATGTGTCCCTCCTTTCCGCATCTGTGGCATAGGAATGTCCCATCTGAGTTTAGTCCTCGTCCTCTGCCTCTGCCTGTTCCTCTACCATTCCCTCGTCCTCTGTTAAACCCACCTCTTCCCTGTCCTGGTCCTACAAAGAAAACCTCATTGGTTTCTCCTCCTTCTCCTACAAAGAAAGCTGATGCAGATGCTTTCTTTTGTCTTTTTTCTTTGATTTGGGATGTGGCGTGTTCTGCATAATTTAGGCATTCTTGTAAGTCGCATGTTCTATGGTTAACATTGTGCTTGCGGATGAAATCTGCGACTCCTGGGTGAAACCCATTCATTAAGCTTTGTTTTAGCTGCTGTACGAATGCAGAGTCAGCTACGTTGCTGTAGGGGATGCCACTGTGAATACGGAAACACTCTTCCATTCTTACTCTGAAGTCCTGCACTGACTCTTTTTCCCCTTGCCTACATACCGAGACTTTTGTGAAATCACGTCTTGGGGCAAAAGTCCTCTCAATTGCTTGGTACACTGGAACCAGAGCATTGGTTAAAGCCTGGTCACCTGGTGGCATTGGGCCTCCATCTGCTGCTGTTCCCGTGAAAATGCCTTTTACCCTTGCCCACTCACGGCCAAGGATTACCATAAGGGTTCTTAAAACTTCATGTCCATTTAAACCATATGACGCTATTAATGCAGTGTGGTCAAGGACAAACTGCGCCGGGTCCTGTTTGTATGGAGTCAGTCCCTCACAAGCCTTTTTACACTCCTCCATTGTCCATGGGCGGAACACTTTTAACATTCTTTCTAGGTCTTCGCCAACTCCATAGTGCGGGTTGGCCACTTGTACTAATGGATAAGCGTCACCCTGATATGCTGTTCCGTCGAAGGATTTTTCTGCTTCTCTTAATTCTTCAACAGGATATAACTTGGTTTCCTTTCCTCCTTGCTTCTTGTATGCGGAGGGCTTATTGTTGCTGCCCATTCTTGTTCTATGCGTTGTTTTTTCTCTTTCTCTCTTTGCTTTTTCTCTTTCTCTTGCGCTTTTCTAATACTTTGCTCTTCCCTTCTATTTGCTCTTCCGATCAATTGATCCTGACGTCCCTGTCTCCTCGTCTGCTTTCACTGAAATAGCCGCTGCTATCATACCTTCCACTGCTCCACCTGTCCTTTTATGGGCTTGTTCAGCCCATATAACTGCAACCCGTAGTTGAGCTTCTAACTTCTTTCTTTTCTTACCTTGCGTTGTTCCAGCTGTTGCTGCTCTCAATTTGTCGCTTAATTCTCTTACTGCTGTTTTCTCCAGCTTCCCTTGGAAGCCGTACTGTTTATACCATTTGCTACAATAAATGGTGCTGCCATGACTATATATTTCCATATATCTCATGTCCCCTGTAGCGGCAGGCTTACTCCCATCGGACCCCATGATTCTAGCTTGGTGTTCCTACTGGACAACGTGTCGGTCGGAACCTAATCCCTAATTCACCACTAAGTGTACTTCAACAGACCACAGAGTTTGTGTTAGCACCGTTAGGTTTCCACTCTGTGCGCTGATTCCACTGGTGACACTTTTACACACCGCTTCCACTCAATCACTCATAAATGTACCCAACGGCACGTCGATCCTCCTTTTAGGCGGAGTAGCCTTTCTCTATCAACGTTTTATCACCCTCCTTATAGGCGGAGTAACCTTTCTCTATCAACGTTTTATCACCCTCCTTATAGGCGGAGTAACCTTTCTCTATCAACGTTTTATCACCCTCCTTATAGGCGGAGTAACCTTTCTCTATCAACGTTTTATCACCCTCCTTAATGGTGGAGTAACCGTGTCTTACCCGTTATCTGTGGTCACTGGTCCGGTTGGATTCCGTCAATCGTGGCCAGGATGAGGGAGGTTGGCCATATAAGCACCGGCCCGGCCACAAATTCTGCGTCCCGGGTCTTTCTCGGGGTCGGCTGATGATCCCGGCTGTCGACAGACTGCGGCGTGTCGTCTCCTTCCTCCTTCCCGTCACGATGTTGTTGGATTCCGGCTCGAAGGACCAATTAATGTGGGGTATCCAATATTACTTTGTAAGGGTAAAACCCCAGTTCGGTTCAATATACCAAATCCAGTGAACAGAGATAACAGTACTCGAGTTTTCAATTTAGCTTGCTGCAAGGAGAATCGGCGAGCGACCTGCAAATGTCCACTATCAACCAATTCCGCTCGTCTTCTCTCAGTGCAGCTCTTTTATTTTCAACAATACAGTAACATGACAATCATGTGACGATGACCAACACCAATATATGTTTGTGTGTATCTTGTGACTCTGTCATGTGAATTTGTGTGTGTGTATGTGTGCTCTTGAACAGACTGTTCTCTGTTCCTCCCTTCCTGACTAAGAATCTTCTTGAACACTTTATGACAATACATTTATCAGAACACATTATGAAAACATATCTATCCTTCAATAAACTCTAACACAGGGTCTGAGGTCCTCTGCTTCTGGCCTGAAGAGCAGGACCCCAGACTTCACCAGAGAGTCAGGAGATGTCCAGGGTCTGAGGTCCTCTGCTTCTGGCCTGAAGAGCAGGACCCCAGACTTCACCAGAGAGTCAGGAGATGTCCAGGGTCTGAGGTCCTCTGCCTTTGGCCTTAAGAGCAGGACCCCAGACTTCACCAGAGAGTCAGGAGATGTCCAGGGCCTGAAGTCCTCTGCTTTTGGCCTGAAGAGCAGGACCCCAGACGAAAGGCGAATTTTCTATTTGTCTCAAAATAAAAAGAGAGGTGGTCGCTATGGATGAAGACATTTTCATGTGTACAGCATATATCCCCCCATCAGAATCACCTTATTATAGTGACAATAGTTTCTCCATCCTTGAAGATGAGATCAATCAGTACCAGGCCCAGGGAAGTGTACTGATCTGTGGGGACCTTAATGCCAGGACAGGTATAGAACCAGATTCTATGAGCCCACAGGGAGACAAACATATACCTGGCCTAATCAGCATTCTCCCTCCCTTCACATCCCCACAGGAACAACTTTGACAAAACTGCCAACAAAAGCGGGCGGCAACTCCTGCAGCTGTGCCGAACGCAGGGCCTGCACGTTGTTACCGGTGGGCTTCGAGGGGACTCCTTTGGTCACTACACACACAGCTCTCCTCTTGGCAATAGCTCAGTAGATTATAGCATCACAGACCTCGACCCCTTCTGTCTGAGGGCGTTCACAGTCAGCCCCCTAACACCCTTATCTGATCATAGTAAAATTACACTCTACATTAAGAAGACAGTAACAGACCCTCACGCAGCAGAACCCAGTAAACTGAACTATTCCAAACAACCTTATAGATGGACAAACAATAGCAAGGACGAGTACCGGAAAGCAATCAGACATCAAACAATTCAATCTCAATTAGACCATTTTCTATCCACCCCGTATCCCCACAGTAACGATGGCCTGAATCAGGCCGTGTGGGACATCAACAGCCCACCCCGTATCCCCACAGTAACGATGGCCTGAATCAGGCCGTGTGGGACATCAACAGCCCACCCCGTATCCCCACAGTAACGATGGCCTGAATCAGGCCGTGTGGGACATTAACAGCCCACCCCGTATCCCCACAGTAACGATGGCCTGAATCAGGCCGTGTGGGACATCAACAGCCCACCCCGTATCCCCACAGTAACGATGGCCTGAATCAGGCTGTGTGGGACATCAACAGCCCACCCCGTATCCCCACAGTAACGATGGCCTGAATCAGGCTGTGTGGGACATCAACAGCCCACCCCGTATCCCCACAGTAACGATGGCCTGAATCAGGCTGTGTGGGACATCAACAGCCCACCCCGTATCCCCACAGTAACGATGGCCTGAATCAGGCCGTGTGGGACATCAACAGCCCACCCCGTATCCCCACAGTAACGATGGCCTGAATCAGGCTGTGTGGGACATCAACAGCATCTTTGACAATGTGGCGGATTTATCCAATCTGAAAAAACCACAATATCATAAATCAAAAAAGTCAACCAATGAAAAGTGGTTTGATACAGACTGCAGACATCTGAGGAAAACCCTCAGAAGTTTATCAAATCAAAAACACAGACAACCTGACAATCCTGAGCTCCGCCTCCAATATTGGGAAACACTGAAAGTATACAGAAGAACACTCAGAACTAAAAGGGAGCAACATGTGCAGCACCAACTTGAAATCATTGAAGAGTCCATTGATTCAAATCATTTCTGGAAGAAATGGCACTCTTTCAGCAAAGCACACAAGGAAGAACTGGCTATTCAAAACGGGGACATTTGGAAAACACACTTTGAAAACCTGTATAGTACCGTTACACTGAATTCGGCCCAAAATGATCTCAACAAACTACACATTCTAGAATCAGTCGTTACAGACAACCAGAACCCTTTAGACTATACCATCACTGAGGAAGAGCTCCTGGCTAGACTCCAGGCCCTCCAACCAAGGAAGGCCAGCGGTCCTGATGGCATTTTAAATGAAATGCTGAAATTTAGCAGCCATAAGTTCAACACTGCCATGTTGAAACTATTCAACCTCGTTCTGGGCATTGGACATTTCCCTGACATCTGGAGCAAAGGAATCATCACACCAATATTTAAAAATGGAAATAAATTTGACCCAAACAATTACCGAGGCATATGTATCAGCAGCAACCTGGGGAAGTTATTCTGCAGCATCCTTAACAGCCGACTGCAAGACTTCCTCAGTGAACATAATGTCCTGAGCAAGAGTCAGATTGGATTTACACCATCGGACTACAGACTAGGGCTGTGCATCTTCACTGGTCTCACGATTCGATTACGATTATCCTGTCTTCGATTCGGTTCGATATCCCGGTGCATCACGATTCATACCAATGCGTTGCATCCTCAATGTTCTATATTACTGCACATGGCTTATTTTTCATCAATGCATACATGCAGTAAATACATATGAACTCTCTTTTTATTATTTAGAAAGTGCTTCAGAAATCAATAACATAAATGTCTTGACATTAATTTATAAACCAAAATAAATGAATTGTATAGGTCTAGCCTCCGTGTGTGAAGTTGTTCCATCCTCAAAAACAAAAATCTAATGCTTCTGCAGTCGAGCTGCAGCTTCTAGCCACGGCCTTCTGTTAAGAAAGGACACTGAATGTCCTGAATGTGGCATCACACACAGGACCTGAGTCTGAACACAGCAGACACCAGGAGTATTTACAACAGCATATACAAACAAAGATACTGCATGTGGGTGCACACTTACATTCTCTGTCTCACTGTTACATGAATCCCATGAATGTATGAGATTAAATTAGCTTCATTATATCTCAGTGATTAAGTGAATAATAAAGTTTCTATCGGGTCACTATCAGCCTGTCACTCATTATTTTCAGGGAGGGGGCGGGGCTTGGAGGAGACGGTGATCGCGGAAGCTTTTTTCCTCCTGCCTTCACAAACTTTACACACGTATATATCGTCTGAAAATTGCTAGAGGACATTCATACTCTGCAATCCAAGACTTAATTAAATCCACCAAAAACCTGACATGATTGTAACGCGATTATTTTTGAAAAACATAAATCCCTGTCTGTGTCTCTGAGCCGCAGCGACACGGAGTGATTCGGAGCGGGTCCTTCTGCTGTGGGTTCTGGACTGGTGTTCTTGTGTTGGTGGATAAAGCAGACTGCTCCGTGTTCGGTGTTGCTGTGCCACTGTCACGTCTGTTCCCTGATCTCTGCGTCACCGACCGATTTGATATTAAAGTGACAGAAAAAACGTTATAGTAAAGCCGCGGCCGGAAAATCAGGAAGCAACGTTACTACTCTATAACCGATTATCTTCCGTCACTGCATCGAGACCGAATCGTCCACGTCCGCATCGCAATGCATCGTTTAGAAACGATTATTTTCAACACCCCTACTACAGACCATATATATACCCTCCACACCCTCAGACTACAGACCATATATATACCCTCCACACCCTCAGACTACAGACCATATATATACCCTCGACACACCCTCAGACTACAGACCATATATATACCCTCCACACCCTCAGACTACAGACCATATATATACCCTCCACACCATCGGACCACAGACCATATATATACCCTCCACACCCTCAGACTACAGACCATATATACCCTCCACACCCTCAGACTACAGACCATATATATACCCTCAGACTACAGACCATATATATATACCCTCCACACCCTCAGACCACAGACCATATATATACCCTCCACACCTTCATTAATAAACATGTTCACCAAAATAAGAAGATTTTCTCTTGTTTTGTAGATTTCAAAAAAGCATTCGACTCAATTTGGCATAACGGTCTGTTCCTGAAGTTCATTGAAAACGGTGTAGGGGGGAAAACATATGATATCATTAAAGCAATGTATACCAATAATAAATGTGCGGTGAAAATGGTCAATATGGAAACAGATTTCTTCCCCCAAAGTAGAGGGGTGAAACAGGGCTGCCGTCTCAGCCCCACCCTGTTTAACATTTATATTGATCCATCCATCTTCTCCCGCATATCCGTGGTCGGGTCGCGGGGGTAGTAGTTCCAGCAGAGAGCCCCAAACTTTCTTTTCCCTGGCGACATCAACCAGCTCTGACTGGGGGGTCCCAAGGCGCTCCCAGGCCAGTGAAGAGATATAATCCCTCCACCTGGTCCTAGGTCTACCCCTTGGTCTCTTCCCAGCTGGACGTGCCTGGAACACCTCCCTAGGGAGGCGCCCAGGTGGCATCCTAACTAGTTGCCCGAACCACCTCAACTGGCTTCTTTCGACGCGAAGGAGGAGCGGCTCAACTCCGAGTCCCTCCCGGATGACCGAACTTCTCACCTTATCCCTAAGGGAGACACCAGCCACCCTGCGGAGAAAACCCATCTCGGCCGCTTGTATCCGCGATCTCGTTCCTTCGGTCATGACCCATCCTTCATGACCATAGGTGAGGGTAGGATGAAAATGGCCTGGTAGACAGAGAGCTTTGCCTTCTGGCTCAGCTCCCTTTTCGTCACAACGGTGCGGTAAAGCAACTGCAGTACCGCTGCTCCGATTCTCCGGCCCATCTCACACTCCATTGTTCCCTCACTCGAGAACAAGACCCCGAGATACTTGAACTCCTTCACTTGGGGTAAGGACTCATTCCCTACTTGGAGTGGACAGTCCATCGGTTTCTTGCTGAAAACCATGGCCTCAGATTTGGTGGTGCTGATCCTCATCCCAGCCGCTTCACACTCGGTTGCGAACCGATCCAGTGAGTGCTGAAGGTCGCAGACCGATGAAGCTATTAGAACCACATCATCTGCAAAAAGCAGTGGTGCAATCCTTAGTCCACCGAACTTCAGACCCCCCCCCCCCACGACTACGCCTCGAAATCCGATCCATGTATATTACAAACAGGATTGGTGACAAAGCGCAGCCCTGGCGGAGGCCAACCCTCTCCGGAAATGGGTCCGACTTACTGCCGAGGACCCGGACACAGCTCTCGCTTTGGGAGTACAGAGATTGGATGGCCCTGAGTAGAGACCCCCTCACCCCATACTCCCGCAGCACCTCCCACAGTAACTCCCTGGGAACTCGGTCATACGCCTTCTCCAAGTCTACAAAACACATGTAGACCGGATAAGCGTACTCCCAGGCCCCCTCCAGGATCCTTGCGAGAGTAAACAGCTGATCCGTCGTTCCACGACCAGGACGGAATCCGCATTGTTCCTCCTCAATCTGAGGTTCGACAATCGGCCTGACCCTCCTTTCGAGTACCTTGGAGTAAACTTTCCCGGGGAGGCTGAGTAGTGTGATGCCTCTGTAATTGGCACACACCCTCTGATCCTCCTTTTTAAAAAGGGGAACCACCACCCCGGTCTGCCACTCCTTTGGTACTGTTTCCGACTTCCACGCAACGTTGATGAGACGTGTCAACCATGACAGTCCCTCAACACCCAGAGCCTTCAGCATTTCCGGGCGGATCTCATCCACCCCCGGGGCTTTGCCACTGTGGAGTTGTTTGACGACCTCAGTGACCTCCCCCCGGGAGATTGGTGTTGATCCCCCGTCATACTCCAGCTCTGCCTCTAACATAGAGGGCGGAGTTGTCGGGTTCAGGAGTTCCTCAAAGTGTTCCTTCCAACGCCCTAACACTCCATCAGTTGAGGTCAACAACGTCCCATCCTTACTGTACACAGCTTGGATGGTCCCCTGCTTCCCCCTCCTGAGGTGTCGGACAGTTTTCCAGAACAACTTTGGTGCCGCCCGAAAGTCCTTCTCCATGTCTTCTCCGAACTGCTCCCACACCCGCTGCTTTGCCTCGGCCACGGATGAGGCTGCTGCCCTTCGGGCCTGTCAGTACCTTGCAACTGCCTCGGGAGTCCCCCGGGATAACAAATCCCTGAAGGCCTCCTTCTTCAGTCGGACGGCTTCCCTGACCACCGGTGTCCACCAGGAGGTTTGAGGGTTACCGCCCCTTGAGGCACCTAGGACCTTGAGACCACAGCTCCCCGCCGCGGCTTCGGCAATAGAGGCTTTGAACACCGACCACTCTGGTTCAATGTCCGCAACCTCCACAGGAATGCCCGAAAAGCTCCGCCGGAGGTGCGAGTTGAAGGCCTCCTGAACTTGGGCCTCCTCCAGACGTTCCCAGTTCACCCGAACTACACGTTTGGGCTTACCAGGTCTATCCAGAGGCTTCCCCCGCCACTCGACCCAACTCACCACCAGATGGTGATCAGTTGACAACTCCGCCCCTCTCTTTACCCGAGTGTCCAAAACATACGGCCTCAGGTCCGATGATACGATAACGAAATCGATCATAGACCTTCTGCCTAGGGTGCTCTGGTACCACGTACACTTATAAGCATCCTTATGTTCGAACATGGTGTTTGTTATGGCCAATCCATGACTAGCACAGAAGTCCAGTAACAAACCACCACTCCGGTTCAGATCAGGGGTTCCTCCCAATCACGCCCCTCCAAGTGTCTCCATCATTGCCCACATGTGCGTTGAAGTCTCCCAGCAAGATTAAAGAGTCCCCTTCAGGAGCCCCATACAGGACTCTTTCCAGGGTCTCCAAGAAGGCCGTATACTCTGAACTGCTGTTGGGTGCATAAGCACACACAACAGTCAGAGTTTTCCCCCCCATAACCCGCAGGCGTAGGGAGGCGACCCTCTCGTCCACTGGGGTAAACTCCAACAACGAAGCACCCAACCGGGGACTTGTGAGTATCCCCACACCCGCCCGGCGCCTCACACCTTGAGCAACTCCGGAGAAGAATAGAGTCCAACCCCTATCCAGAAGTAAGGTTCCAGAGCCGACGATAAAACGTTACTCCACACTCATGGTTCAGTCCACCTTAAGAAATAAGACCGACCTCGGAAACAGTTGTGTTTTAAAAAAAACTTTATTGACACGAGTACACTTTTTTTATAAGAATATAGTCTAACCACAGAAATGACATGCAACTGATTTCATCCGCGCGGTTTGGCTTTATGAAGCAGGAACGCAAACGGTTACGTCATGACGCAAACGATGACGCAATGACGCATTACCAGTCGGACTCTGGGCGGTGTGAAAAGAGCCGGAGCTAAACCGAAGAACCGGTTCTGAACCTGAAAAGCTCTAGCACAGAGCTTGAACCGGAGTTGCGTTGGTGTGAATGAGGTAAGTGAGGTAAAGGCACACATTTATATGATCATTATAGTTGTACAAAAATAAGAGAATAGGTGAAAAACAGGTATAAAATACTATATGACAGTACAAAAAAGTTGTTAGGCCTATTAATAAACAAGAATACAGTTTGAAAGAGGAGTGATTTGTAGCGCCAGCTAAAATCTTGTCTAGGGCAGCAAATTGGTGCAAACTGGTTCCACCACCGGCCGTAGACAAAGCAACCGGCAGCGGCTCCGCAGCGGGCGCGGACCCCAGCACCGGCGGCCCGGCCGTGGACAAGGCAACCGGCAGCGGCGAGCACGGACACAGCAGGCGCGTCACCCGCCCTCTCCGGGCACGTGCGGATCAGGTGCCCTGCCACTCCAAAAACCAAAACATCTGAAGATGTCAGATGTAACATAGGCCCAGTGATGTACCTGAACGCGTTCAATGAACGATCGTTCAATGAACGATCGTTCATGAACGCGTTCATATTTTGGGCGAACGTGAACTGAACGTACTGTATTTCCGCTAGATGAACGTAATTGAGAACGCCTTCATTCTCAGCGCTGTATAACGGCGTTCAAAAGTGCGTTCATTCTCAGCACTGTATTATAACGGCGTTCAAAAGTGTGCCAGATTTCATATGCCTTTCAGCCGAAATCCCAGTTAAAACACACCGTAAACAGGCTTCAAAATAATGCGGAAAACCACCCAATCTGGCAACAGCAAGCTGCCTGTGACGCGTATGCGCCTGTCACCCCTGGCTGTCGCACTAAAATATAAATATACTAAATATATCATCCTCACAACAAACAATGTGGAACCGCGGAACCGGCGAGCATTGAATGAATGAATTAGTATGGACGAAGCCGAGAGCAGCTGCAGCAGCACTCGCTCAGAGTGAGACTCTACGGCAGGGGTGGGGAACCTCCGGCCTCCGGGCCGTATACGGCCCGCGAGACAATTTAGTACGGCCCTCGAGGTAATTTATAAACACACGCAAAAAATAAAAAAAATCTAGACCGCAAAAAAATTAAACAAGCGAGTGCCTGTTTTTCCTGGCCAAGGTTAGGGTCCTTGAACACAACACGAGCCTAACGTGTCATCACGTGGTATATGTCTCGACTGACAGTAGTGATGGGAATTCCGATTCCCTTCGGGGACACGAATCTTTTGATTCAGTTCACTTGAAAGATTCGTTCACTGATTCGTTCACCGGTTCGCGAACGACTTCTGGTGATTTGCACGTTCGCGAACGATTCGTCTTTGTACTTAATTCGTTCAGTGAGTCTTCACTAGGCCTGCTGAAAAAACCAGCATGGACCAGCATGGTGTTGACCAGCATGGACCAGCCTATGTTGTGTTTTGGTCACCAGCATGGTCTACCAGCATGGTCTACCAGCATGGACCACCAGCATGATCTACCAGCATGGACCAGCATGGACCACCAGCATGGACCACCAGCATGGACCAGCATGATCTGCCAGCATGGACCAGCATTGGTCCATGCTGGTCCATGCTGGTAGATCATGCTGGTCCATGCTGGTGACCAAAACACAACATAGGCTGGTCCATGCTGGTAGATCATGCTGGTCCATGCTGGTCCATGCTGGTGGTCCATGCTGGTGGTCCATGCTGGTGACCAAAACACAGGCTGGTCCATGCTGGTCCATGCTGGTGGTCCATGCTGGTGGACCAGCATCGACCAGCATGGACCAGCATGGACCAGCATGGACCAGCTTGGACCAGCTTGGACCAGCATGGACACCAGCATGAACCAGCAGGGACCAGCATGGACTGCTGGTCGTTATGCTGGTCTGCTGGCGCAAAAACCGTTATTCCAGCATGGACCATCATGAACTTCATGCTGGTCCATGCTATAACATGGTATGAAAAAAAAAAATCTATTATTATTAAGATGGCATGAAATACAAAAACATACCAATATTTCAGTTATACATAACATAAATAACTGCAAATTCATAGAATATCTATATTAAATACATTTGTTCACTCACACCCAAAAGATTACCGTTAAAAAAACACAATATTAGATCTATCTTGCAGCATAAAATAATTATGACATTGACTTCAAAATGTAGCTTTTTACTATTTTCGACCATATATAGCAATTTCTCATGTTTGTCTTTACAAATACAAATGCATTTTGTTTTTGCGAATCATTGATCTATTCCATAAAGAAAAAAACACCCCACAAGCAATGGCATTACGTAAACAAACATTTAAAGAGTTAAAATTCTGATAAATGTAGAATTTCTTTGAAAGAATTGCAATGATATACGGTTGAAATAAGGAGTAATAGCATATAGAAAGCTTATATTCTTGCATTGCTATAATGCATTTCAAAACTATAGACCTTTTAAAAAGTCACTATGAGACATGGTCCATCTACATTGGCACAACCAACCCCCTGGCTCATTAACTAAGTATAGTTTTTAACCTAAATGATTGAGTTATACATTCATATGTTATCAATTAATATGTTAATTGCTAACTGCTATTTGTACACAATAGTAAGAAAATACCAATTCAAATTTCCAGAGGCATAGACATTACATACACAATGATATACAGTAAAACAGAAGGAAAAACAGACAGAAGCCGCAACCAAAAGTACCCATTAACCCAGGGGTGGGGAACATTTTTCCTCTCAAGGACCATTTCAATTTGTTCAACATCCTCCGAGGGCCGTACAAATGATTGACCTCTGCTTAAAAAAACTAAAATCACAGCCCATTCATTCGGCCTTTCTTTCATTCTGTGCAAAGAAAAAGCAACCTCTTAATCCAGATATCTTACCATGACTCTCGTATGCATGCACGTGCACAGTTGTGGCATGACCACCAAAACAGAAAGATATGGACACAAGATGTGTGCAAATGTATTTAGTTTTCTATCCATGTGAACATGATTAAAGTGAGGGGCGGACCTAACCTCCTCTAGGGGGGTCCCATGCTACCCCAGGAAGATTTTTTTTAAATGTTGAAGTTAAAAGCATCAATCTGGTGCACTTTGAGAGCAAAATTAAGAGATCTATGGATACATCTCTCAACACCCAGATGAAACACAACTGTAAACAGATTTTATTTTTCTTTATGGATATTTTATAAATCACTCCCCTTTCAAACTATATTCTTGTTTATTAACAAAAACTTTTTTTACTGTCATATAGTATTTTATACCCGTTTACTTTATTCTCTTGTGTTTTTATAACTATAATGATCATATAAAGAACCAAACCAAAGACCTGTAAGCATTACATTCTGGAATCTTATTTTGGGAGGGAGCTCGTTTAAAATGTAGCTGTATGGGCCATATTGAAAGTGGGCGGTGCACGCTTTGTGACAAACAACAAAAACGTGTGAGTTTTAACAACATGTTTATTTATTGACTTTTCATTCCTGTATGGCAATATTCATTTTGCACAGAAAAAAATGTTTGCCTAAATGACCAACTAAGATATGCTAGTTACATTTGTTATGAGTTTTGTCTAAAATGTTAGCGTTAAGGTAATGGTTCTCCAACTAGCAATTGCTAGTTGGAGAACCAGTAATGAATATATATTATATATATATATAATATATTAGTTACTGGTACTGGTACATTAAGATGGTACATTAAGATGGCTTACTCTAACGGTTAGAGTATGCAGACTTCATAAGCCATATATATATTTAATTATTTATATAAACTACCGAAATTAAAGTAAGGTAAAATCATTACCATGGACATTAAACATTAACGTTAGCTTCACTTACACTTACCTTTTGACAGAAACCCAAGAGATTCAGGACTCAACTTCAAATCCTCCAAAACGAATCAGAGTTCCAAGGATCCAAGAAGATGTTTTGATTTGATCATTGTGAAGGGACATCCACAGAAATGGATGCTCTAAAAAAGAAATCGGTATGTTTTTCTTATTTTTAAGGAAAATGTTCTGAAAAATTCTTCTTCTTCTTCTTCTTCCTGGTGCATGCTGGGAGATTTTCGGAGGATGAAAGAAAGAGAAGACTGGTTGTGGACTTAAAGGGAACCACTTCCTGGCCTTCCAGGAAAAAGGTGAGATTCAAATCCATGTTAATGCCAGAATTTATTGTTTTTAACTTTTTAAATATGATTTTTTTTGGGGCATTTCAGTTTTATTGGAAAGAGGCAGCAGAGATCTACTGGAAACAGTGGAGAGGGAGGAGATGATATGCAGCAAAAGGCCCATCCGGATGGTTGCTGCTCCGTGTGGAACATGTTCTATCAGGTAAAGCAATTTGCTACCCAGTTATTTTTGAGTTTGAATTTAGCATTTGGAAGGTAATTTCCAACAGTGCATTGTAAAGACTGAAAGATGTAAAGCTTGACATGATTTGGTCTTTTACTTAAGAGGATGTTTGTCTCTGATCGTCTTTAATGCTTATTTTTTGTATTGATGATATTGTTTTGTTCTTTATTTTTGTAGTGAGAATCACTTTGCAATTGTGTAAGTGCTATATACATAGTTATACTAATATTATTGTTGTTACCATCATTGCTATTATTAATAATGTTTTCTTTGTTTTGCTGCAGAAAGGATCATGCCAGCCCACTTCAAACACCTGATCAAGAACTTGTGAATCTTCAGGCAGAAAAGATGAAAACACCTGTTCAAAGTTCCAGTTTCCTGTACATGGAACCATGCCTGTATGGGACTCTGTTCCACATGTCTTCAGTCAGTCCTGGACCCTATGACTAGTTCTACCAAGGCTTATTAGAGGTAAGCAGTGGTAGGAGAGGAGTGGAGTTATCTTTGTATTTGAGCTGCAAGTAGACAAAGGTGATCAAATGCTGATGCTTATAACGATCCGAGTAATTTGATATTGATTGTCTGCCAATACCGAATCCTTACCCGATTCTTCTATTTCCCAGATAATACAGCTGCACAATTACAACAGGAACTTATCTTTAGACGGTTAATACAGAAGGTACATTTAATAACAGATGTGACTGCTGGTAGGCTAAAAGGCTGTTTTGTTGATCATTGTATTTTTCATTACATTATAAAGATCTGCTACATTGGAGGATTCCAAAGCTGAGCTGGAAGGGGAAGTCACCACCTACAGGACAGCAAATCTAAACATTAATTTGGATAAAATATGAAACCAGGTATTTTCACAAAGTAAGTACATTTGTTTTTAAATTGCAAGCAAATAATAATGACAGTCTTGGATCGATTTTGCATTTTAACTTTCATCAGCAACTACAATAAAAGAAACAGACAAGATGGCAGTGAAATGTGTAAACAATCAGCCCATCGAGATATACACATATGAATTGATACTATTGATGAAATGTTTTTGTCCTTTCTTTGTCTTATTCACATTCTGTAGAAGAACAATCTGAGATACCTGAACAGCGTGAGCCTGCACCCTGGACACCCACACACCCCAATAATTCCCCTTCAAAGAGCGAGCCACATGGGAAGGTATATATTATTTCCATAGTGGAGCTTTTTTATTTTTGCTCCTCAGTCTCATATTGGTGTCTAGCTTTTATGTATAGGCTACTACACATTTTATGTTTCAGATTGTTGTCATTGACTTGCAAGGGGAGATTCCAGTGCGTCCAGAGGTCTGGGCAAAAATAAAAAACAACACAAGGGACTCCATGTTCGTGAAGGAGTTGGCTGTGGCGTTTTGGAGCACCGACACCTTAGGGGAAAGGAGCCTGACTGGAAAGGAATGCCCCACCACCAAGACCACCAGGCAGCCTCTAACCCCACAGAAGCTATCAGTTTTGAAAGGTATGTTCTTAGCAGCACTAGCCACTTGCTCTTTGTGAGATACCAAGTTCTTGGTTATTTGAAATGTAATATTGATGATGTAATAATTAAAACTAGGGATGGGTACCGAGCCCCAGCATTAACGGGCCCCCGGGGCTGAATTATTAAAGACCGTGGTACCGTTAAGGTCCAACGTTAACAATCTTTTTATCGGTAATGGAGACGTTACAAAAATAGATGTCATATGTATTATTGCTACATAAACATTATATCGCAGTCTTACTGTCGCCAACTCTGTTTCTAATATGCAAAAAGACTACAACATTTATTTTCGATCTTACATAGTTTTGTGTGTGAAATAGATCGCTGCAGTGAACACGACTTTCTGTATTTGTTTATGGTTTATATATTGTTTATTTCATTTCATTTTGGCACCATGGCAGAGGCAATTATAGAGTTAATGTGCAGAGATTATAATGTCCCGTTTACTAAAATATGTATTGTTTTATGTTTAGTTGACAAAAGTCACTGAGCTACATTTCCTGCACTCAAGCATACATCTGAAGGCAAGAGTTGTGTCCCCCTTTGGCCACAAGGGGGAGTATATATAATGTATATATATATATATATATATTGTATAGATGTTGCAACTATACAGAGCTTTGGTAATACTATATGTAACTGAGGTCATGCTAATAAAGCTATTGAATTGAATTGAGTATACCTTTAAGTGATCTGTCAGGAGGAAACAAAGGTTCGCCAACACATTACTCTACTGCTGAGAAAGGCTCTACAAAGACGTGAAACGATGTGCTGCAATCTGTGTATTTTTGAAGAATGCCAAGTAAAGGAAGAAAGTTAATAACTATTCTGTTTACAGTTCTGTCATCACATAATTTAATACGATTTGTTAAAACATTGTTGTTTCTTATTTTCAGTTTGCTTCAAGCAGTGGCTGTACGAGAAAGACCAATAAATGCTGGCCGGATTGGCAAAGACCGGAAGATACATAACAGAGAAGATAATGGATATTAACAAGAAAAAGAAAAAAAATACTTTGAACATTTTTTTTTTATAATTTCTTTGTTGCTATTTACATTTTGAATTATATTTGTTATTTCTAAATAATGCATCTATTATAGATGATATTTTTATTTAGATGTAGGTTTTTTTTGTAATATTATTGTATTGTTAATGTATAATTGATTAAATAAAAATACTGTTATGAACACTATGTCTTTATTTTGATAGTTACCAGAATACATTGTATATTTAATACTAACATAAGCTGGTGATAGATCAATTCTGGTCTGCTGAAAAATCCAGCATGGACCAGCCTATGTTGTGTTTTGGTCACCAGCATGGTCCACCAGCATGGACCAGCATGGACCAGCCTGTGTTTTGGTCACCAGCATGGACCACCAGCATGGACCAGCATGGACCAGCATGATCTACCAGCATGGACCAGCCTATGTTGTGTTTTGGTCACCAGCATGGACCACCAGCATGGACCAGCCTGTGTTTTGGTCACCAGCATGGACCAGCATGATCTACCAGCATGGACCACCAGCATGATCTACCAGCATGGACCAGCCTATGTTGTGTTTTGGTCACCAGCATGGACCAGCCTGTGTTTTGGTCACCAGCATGATCTACCAGCATGGACCAGCATGGACCAATGCTGGTCCATGCTGGCAGATCATGCTGGTCCATGATGGTCCATGCTGGTGGTCCATGCTGGTCCATGCTGGTGGTCCATGCTGGTCCATGCTGGTAGATCATTCTGGTGGTCCATGCTGGTCCATGCTGGTGACCAAAACACAACATAGGCTGGTCCATGCTGGTCAACACCATGCTGGTCCATGCTGGTTTTTTCAGCAGGGTTATTGACGCTGAATAACGTTTATCAGGGAATGTTTAAATAACCACAGACACCAGAATATACGTAAGTGCTAGTTTTTTTGCGAGTCCAAGTACCGGTTCCCGACGTTCCGGTTTTAACCGGACTTGAACCGAAACTTTTTACAAGTCCAGTACCGGTTCGGCTTGCCGGTACGCAGCACTAGTCACAACTGGACGCCACGGACACTGACCAAACGTCGCACCTGGACGCTTAGGGAGTGAGAGTGTGTTGATTGAACGTGTTTGATTGGAAAATGTTGAAAAAACCCCGTAATATAATTGTATTCTCCCCGTAGAACTGTAGGTTCTGTATTTATTTTAGTGTTTGATCATACAAATCTAATAAAAAAAATTCTCATCAGAACTTTATTTAAGGTATTTGAATGTAAGGCAAGGCAAGGCAAGTTTATTTATATAGCACTTTTCAACGCAAGGCAATTCAAAGTGCTTTACAAAAAATGAAAGACATTAAGCATTAAAAAAGAAAAGCTAATAAAATAAACATTAAAAGGAAAAATACATGGATAAAAGTTACAGTGCAGTCTAAAATATGAATAGTTCAATTAAACATTAAAAGAAAAAGTACATGGATAAAAGTTACAGTGCAGTTTAAGATATGAATAGTTCAATTAAAAGCAGCGACAAAAAGAAAAGTCTTCAGCCTGGACTTAAAAGTAGTAAGAGTTGCAGCGGACCTGCAGGTTTCTGGGAGTTTGTTCCAGATGTTTGGAGCATAATAACTGAACGCTGCTTCTCCATGTTTAGTTCTGACTCTGGGGACAGAAAGCTGACCAGCCCGTGAAGACCTGAGAGATCTGGATGGTTCATCATTTAACAGCTGCTCACTCGTTCACAGCTGCTCGCTGCTCGCTCGTTCACAGCTGCTCGCTGCTGCTCACCTGAGGAACAGGTTACACGCCGTCAGCGCTGAGACGTGATCCACCTTTGCTGAGTTCCGGATGTGAGCCACGTTCAACCTCATCCACTACAGCGGACCCGAGTTCCACTAAAGGCTTGTCGGGAAGGGTTTCAGGAGCCACTCCACACTGGGCGAATCACTTCTGGGATCCTACTTTTGCCCGCCGAGTGGATTTAGCACGAGAGGGAGCAACTCTTGCAGAGATAAAGAGTCGGAAGTGTGGTCCCGGCTCTCCTCTCGCCGCTCCTCACACCGCATATCGCCGCTACTCTTGCCGCTCCTCTTGCCGCTCCTCACACCGCGTATCGCTGCTCCTCTCCGCGCCTGTGCTCCCGGCGGAGATGTAAAGTGGATTAAACAGCCGGTGTAACGCGGTGGGATTACCTTCTCTACTCTGCTGTGCTGCTATAGCTGAGGCCTGGTTCCACCTTCTCTGCTCTGCTGTGCTGCTGTAGCTGAGGCCTGGTTCCACCTGCTCTGCTCTGCTGTGCTGCTGTAGCTAAGGCCTGGTTCCACCTTCTCTGCTCTGCTGTGCTGCTGTAGCTGAGGCCTGGTTCCACCTGCTCTGCTCTGCTCTGCTGTGCTGCTGTAGCTGAGGCCTGGTTCCACCTTCTCTGCTCTGCTGTGCTGCTGTAGCTGAGGCCTGGTTCCACCTGCTCTGCTCTGCTGTGCTGCTGTAGCTGAGGCCTGGTTCCACCTTCTCTACTCTGCTGTGCTGCTGTAGCTGAGGCCTGGTTCCACCTTGCTCCGGGAACAGCGTGGATACTGTTGTGCTGGACTGGGAGAATGGCGGGTGTCATGTTTCTGCTGTGCCTTTTCTTGGCTGTGCTGGACAAGGAGAAGATCGCTAGTCGTCCTGAACAATCTACTGGATTCGGGTATGTTCTGCCGCCCGCAGTGGACATCCCCTGTACAGTTTCAGAGGTGTTGCACAAACAATTGCTGGTTGCACTGTCGCGGACATTCATTTCGGAAAATGTTTGTCTTTCTCACGTGCCTGCCACGATGGTCCTTCAGAATTGTTTTTTAAACTCTAATCTCACTTTCGCGAAGTTTGCTGGTGACTCTAGATCAACTGACAATGTATGTGTGTTGATTAAGAGGAAAAGGTGCCTGGTATTTTTATTGTTGTTACTATCAGGAAATGTACAGCCAAATCCAGGTCCACCTAGCAGTATTAGTCAAATAGCTACGCCTGCTGATTTTATATCTAGATCTGGGCTAGGTTTAATTCATTTAAATGTGCGTAGTCTGTTACCTAAATTAGATTTTGTCCGTATTTGGGCGAGTTCGACTGATGCTGATGTCATTGTCTTATCAGAAACGTGGCTAGATAAATCCATTTTGGCCTCTGACATTTACATAAATGGTTACAGTGTATATCGTACTGACCGGCCTAAAAAAGGTGGTGGCGTTGCCATTTATGTGAAAAATAAGTTTTGTGTAACTAATATGGTTTCCAAATCTGTTAGTAAACAGCTAGAATTTTTAGCCGTGAATATTGAGGTAACAAAGGGTCAACAGCTCATGGTGGTGGGCTGCTACAGGGCTCCTTCGGCTGTCAAGGACTCTTTATCGTCTTTGGCAAAACTGTTATCACAACTTTCCTACAAGGAAATAGTGCTGCTTGGTGATTTTAATTGAGACTGGTTAACTTCTGTGTCAGAGGATTTTAAAAACCTGTGTACCTCATTGAATTTTACCCAGATTATAGACAGTCCTACTCGCCCAAATATTAAGTCCTCAAACAAATCCTCCTTAATTGATCTAATTTTAACAAATGTTCCACATAAATACTCATCTGTGGGAGTATTTGCTAATGATGTGAGTGACCACTGTGTTGTGGCCACAATTAGGGACACTAAGGTCCAAAAGGTTAAACCACGTGTCATCACAAAGAGAGACAAAAAACACTTTGTGGAGCAGGGTTTTTTACATGATCTGTTTGATTTTGATTGGGGTAAAATCAATCTGTGTGCTGATGTAGAAACTGCATGGTCTTATTTTTATCTTGGTTTTATGAAAATTATAGATAGACATGCACCTCTGTGTAAATTTAGAGTGAAGGGACGAAACAATCCCTGGTTTTCTGCTGAGCTGTCCAGTCTCCTTCATGAGAGAAATAATGCTTGGGCTAAGGCTAGGAAATCAGGCTCAGAGGTAGAATGGCTAAGTTTTAGGCAGCTAAGAAATAGCTTCACATCTCAAATAAAAAGTGCTAAATCAAAGTACTATTTGTCGGTTACCACAGAAAACCTGAATAACCCTAGGAAATTTTGGAAAGCCATAAAATCGATTTCCACTGGTGATATCCCAAATGAGCTACCTCCGTGCCTTACCACAGCATCTGGCATTATATCAGACAGGGCTACTATGCTAAATTGTTTTAATGAGCATTTTGTGTCTTGTGGCTCTCTGTTTGGCTGTGTGGCTCCTGTGAACGCTCCAATCCTTGACTCTGAACAATGTGGTCTGGAAAACCCTTTCAGTTTTACTCCTTTAACTGTTGGTATTGTTCATGAAGCATTATCCAAGTTAGATCCTAGGAAACCGGCTGGCCCGGACAACGTAGAACCTTTCTTTTTAAAGATAGCTGCAGATTTTATTGCTCCACCTCTTACTTCTCTTTTTAACCTCTCCCTCAGCACGAACACAATTCCAAAAGTATGGAAGTCTGCTTATGTCTTGCCTTTACTGAAAGGAGGGGAGGCAACTATTTTAAATAACTATAGGCCAATCTCTAAATTGTCAGTTCTGGCTAAGGTTCTTGAACGCTTAGTGAGTGAACAAGTAAAGGAGTTTTTATGTATAAATGATATCCTGTCTAAACATCAGTCAGGATTCAGAAAGAAACACAGCACCATAACTGCCACGATGAAAGTGGTAAATGACATTACTAGTATTTTAGATAATAAGCAGAGTTGTGCAGCTCTGTTTATTGACCTTTCCAAAGCGTTTGACACCGTTGATCATCTCATTTTAAAGCAGAGGCTACTCAGTATTGGCCTATCCAGCCTTGCAGTGGGGTGGTTTGTGAACTACCTCTCTGAAAGGTCCCAATGTGTTCATTTTGATGGACTGTCTTCTGAGTGGTTAAACATTTCTAATGGTGTACCTCAAGGTTCTGTTTTAGGACCACTTTTATTCTCCATATATATTAACAGCGTAGGTGATAATGTGGATGAAGCTACTTTACATTTGTATGCAGATGATACTGTGATGTACTGTGCAGGTCCCTCCATTCAGGAGGCTGGTGTTAAATTACAGGCTGTTTTTAACACTATTCAGACTCAGCTTTCTGAATTAAAGCTTATTTTAAATGTGGATAAAACCAAGGTAATGCTCTTTTCAAAAGCTAAAAAGACACCAGAGCCTGTTTTAGATATTGTAACTACGCAAGGAACAAAACTTGAAGTTGTTGCCTGTTACAAATACCTGGGTATCTGGCTTGATGATTGTCTCTCTTTTAAACTCCATGTCAATAACCTGCTTAAAAAACTGAGGGTTAGGCTAGGTTTCATTTTCAGAAACAAGTCCTGTTTCTCGCTTGAGGCCAGGAAAAGGCTAGTCACTGTGACCTTTTTACCTGTGCTGAACTATGGGGATTTGTTGTATATGAATGCACCTGCCAATTACCTGAGCAAATTGGATGCTGCATATCACAGTGCTCTGAGATTTGTCATAAATTGTAAAGCGCTTACACATCACTGTACACTGTATACCAAGGCAGGTTTACCATCACTCTCTGTACGGAGGCTCAGTCACTGGTACACGTTTATCTATAAAGCTTTGTTGGGTAAACTCCCGTATTATATCTTCTCTCTGATAACACAGAGAGTTGCAAGCAGCTATTGTCTGAGGTCACATGATGTAGTCTTGTTAGATGTGCCAAGAGCAAGGACTGTCTTCGGTAAGACAGCTTTTATGTGCGCAGCTCCACTTGCTTGGAACAATCTTCAGCAAGAATTGAAACTGAGCAATCTCATTCCTCTGCATGTTTTTAAAGCTAGGGTAAATGAAATGCTTGCTGATACAATGGGCACTTGTAAATGTCTATAACTATGTATCCTGTAAATATAATGTGTAATGTCCTTTATTGTTTCATGTGGAATCTATATGCTGCAGGTCTCCCTTGAAAAAGAGATCTATGATCTCAATGGGACCAATCTGAATAAATAAAGGTTTGAAATGAAATGAAATGAGAAATGTATTTTGGGCCTAAACCATTCAGTGCTTTATAAACCAGCAGCAATATTTTTGAAATCTATTCTTTGACACACAGGAAGCCAGTGTAAAGACTTCAGAACAGGAGTGATGTGATCCACTTTCTTAGTGTTAGTGAGGACTCGAGCAGCAGCGTTCTGAATCAGCTGCAGCTTTCTAATATATTTTTTAGTGAGACCTGTGAAGACACCATTGCAGTAGTCCAGTCTACTGAAGATAAAGGTATGGACAAGTTTTTCCAAATCCTGCTGTGACATTAGTCTTTTAATCCTAGATATGTTCTTTAGGTGATAGTAGGCTGATTTAGTACCGGTTTTAATGTGACTGTTGAAACTCAGGTCAGAGTCCATGACTACACCTAGATTTCTGGCTTTATCTGTTGGTTTGAACATGGCAGACTGAAGCTCAGCGCTAACTTTTAAACATTCTGTGTTGGCTCCAAAAACCATTACCTCAGTCTTTGTTTAATTGGAGAAAGTTCTGACACATCCAGTCATTGATTTGTTCAATGCACTTACTCAGTGTTTGAATTGGAGCATAGTCTCCTGGTGAAATTGTTACGTAAATTTGTGTGTCATCTGCATAGCTATGGTAACTTATTTTGTTGTTCTTCATTATCTGAGCCAGTGGTAGCATGTAGATGTTAAAGAGAAGAGGCCCCAAGATGGAGCCTTGAGGAACCCCACATGTCATATTTGTCAACTCAGATGTGTATTTACCTATAGAAACAAAGTTGTTTCTGTCCTTTAAGTAGGATTTAAACCAATTTAGAACTGTTTCCGAAAGTCCCACCCAGTTTTCCAGTCGGTCTAGTAATATGCTGTGGTCAACAGTGTCAAACGCAGCACTGAGATATAATAATACTAACACTGAAGTTCTGCCACTGTCTGTGTTTAAGTGGATGTCATTAAAGACCTTTACAAGAGCAGTCTCAGTGCTGTGGTTTGGACGAAAGCCTGACTGGAACACATCGAAACAGTTATTTAAATTCAAGAAATTACTCAACTGTTGAAAAACAACTTTTTCAATGATTTTACCTAGAAATGGCAGGTTTGATATGGGCCTGTAATTGTTCATCACTGAAGCATCTAGATTATTCTTTTTTAAGAGCCGTTTAATGACTGCAGTTTTCAGGGCCTGTGAAAAATACCTGAGTGAAGAGATTTGTTTACTATGTGAAGTAGATCTGAGGCCATGCAAGGCAAAACATCTTTGAAAAATCCTGTTGGAATAATATCAAGGCAGCAGGAGGAGGATTTCAGAAGTTATAGTTATCTAGGCTTCCCACTTTACCGGCTTTGTCCTTAATAACTGCACCAACAGAACAGACAACATTGAGTCTGGTAACAAGCCATGACTCATAAAGGCAGTAAAGCAGATAGAAAGAAGAGGAGCTATCTTCACACTGGCATATTTAAGATGTTCAGCAGAAATATGATCTACACCCCTGGCTTTGTTGTCCGACAGCTTGTTTATAGCTTGGCACACCTCATGTGGCATTATCACATTGACTCATTGTTATCAATATCATCTACCCTATACAGTTCACTTTGGACACAGTTGAATAAGGTACTTTAATGCTGTCGCCATAACTCCACAATGTTGTCTGTTCCGGATGTTCCGTCAACAGTGCATGGTAGAGGTATTTTGCATTTATTAACAACCCTCACTTCTTTCCAAAAATCCATAACATTGTTACTTAGCAGCTTCTTAGCCATGGAATCGGCCCTCATGGCTTGCTCATTTTTACAGATGAAGCGGATAGCATACTTGTATCTTGCATTAGTAAGCTTCTTGTACTCAAATACAGACCCTTGTCTGGGTCTGCCTGCCACAGCCCATGATTTGGTGGCTTCACAGGCTTCAGCATGATACTCAGCTACATACCTATTCCAGCCAGGCCTGATGTTATGTGTCTTATTGTTACTTTTGTAGTAAGGTTTACTGCCTTCATCCAGAGCACTTACTATATCACTGTACATGGAGCAGATATCACTCCTATGCTTTGCATCCTTACAGTTAACATCCCTACACATCATTGCATCTCTAGGTAGATCAATATTAGTTAAGGATGTATCCGTCTGAGCATAATAGGATGTAATGTCTTCCTTTGTGAGCACTATTTACATTTCTGGTTAGCCCAGGTAGATGTTCGATATTTATTGACATAGCAACAGGTATTTGATCAGTCGTTGCTGTCCCGTACAGAATGCTCACACACTCAAGTGAAGCATGCGCATCAGCTGTACTAATACAATGATCAAGTCATGACGTAGTATGCCAGGCCTCGCTGATGTAGTATAACTATCTGCAGGCAAAAGCACCTTGCTTGACAATATAAAATTGTTATCGTGACAGAACTGAGCCATATGCTTGGCAAATAATGAGTTCCTGTCTGAGATATCTGCATGCATATCCCCACTGACATACACACCAGAAGAAGTATTGCTTTGAGTAAAGGAGTTAATGAAAGCAAGCCTATTTAGATATTCATCCTCATTCTGATGACATTCATAGGGTGTATACACATTTAGAATAATAAATTCCTTGTCATTGTGAGTAAACTGTATTGCAATGCACCAGTCGGCACAAAGCCTAACCACATGTGTTGATGAATCAAGGTTCTTATTCCACAGGATAGCCACACCCCCTGATATCCTTCCTCTGACTATTCCCATGCCAAAGTCAGTAGTAGACTCCCCAGCCCCATGGAAATTATCATTGAAAGAGTTCAGTTTTTCCAAGTCTTGCTTCGCTAAAAATGTCTCTTGCATACATAGTATGTCACAGTTCTCCAGAAGGTGGTCAACTACAATGCGGCGAGCTTTATCCCCTGTGCTCTGGCTCATACGAAGGCCACGACAGTTGTACGACAAGACCCGAATAGTCATTTAGCGAGACAAGTGAGTGCCCATTGCACCAGCAGGCACACTCATTCCCCCCGCAGTAGGTGCAGTGTTTGAGCCGATAACTCCCGCTCTGCGCGGCTCATAATATCGCTGGACAAATGCCCCTTCTGGCCAGATCTCCAGATTGTACATTTCGCTGACCTCATTGCGTTCAGCAGATACTTTAAATGAACCATATCTACCGTGTATAGTGCCAATTTGTTGGCAACAGGCAACCTCACGGCCAAGTTTTTCTTTAAGATACACAGACAAAGTTTCAGCATCTAGGTCTGGTGAGAACTTGGAAGCAAAAACACTCACCAGCTTAGTCTTGATCACTTTGATGTTGCCCGCAGCTCCGGTGCCAACAATAGGCACGTTACCGGATTTAAGATACAAACTCGCAACGTTATCAACAAAAACGTACATCAAAACATGTGGCGCTAGGTACTAACATGCGCTAGGCTAACATGGCTTACCTTGGTCTTTGTCTGGTCTAAACTGGTCTTCAATGGCATTACAACGATAAAAACGATGATGTAGTTTATCCATAGGTTAATATCCAATGTGACTCTGTCCCCTTTGAAATGTTCTGATAATCTATAAGCAATACAACTGCAATTCCGTTATCTGCTGTCCGCTCTGTGCTCCGTGCGCTCTGGGTCCTGCAATTCCTACTTCCTTACGTAGTAAACAATGAGTAAAGTCTGCTGCGTAATGTGCTTACGCTGGCTGGCATTGGCAGTGCACTGCATCCCCATTAAGTAATGGTTGATTAATAAATCCCATTTTATGTTTCATCATACTCTCAGAGTAGTCGTCCGGAAACTTGAAATGTTCGCTGCATACATGCGCCTGAGGATATTTCGGATCGGGCCGAGCACATTTCGCTAGCCACTGCCTCCGAACGTACTTCCTACGCTTACCCGTTGGCAATAGATGGAACCGAGCATTCCGTGGATTGTTCCTATCCGAATTGTGGCAATGTTTCGCGATACAATGAGGCATATTTCAATAGAATAGTAAGAGTAACTAGAGTAAACAACATGAACAAAGCACATCCGTCAATTTGTCCTCGACACCAAACGCATAGTTCACGACACTTCCGGTAAAATAAGTCATGTGACAAGTCAAAATGGCGCCGCCCACAGGGTTGATGTTATTTCGGTAATTAATCAGCTTAAAATCACTGATAACGTCATCGGATAAAAAAAAAAAAAAAGAAGACTGGCAGAGACTGGTCTGTTTTATCGGATGATAATTATTTAAAAATGCGTGTCATGAGGATTGCCTCCCTTTAATAACCGCCTGCCTCCGGACTGCATGGACATCCTCGCAGATAATGAAATACTCCACAAACGCCGTCCTCCACACAGAGGCTCTGGCCGTATGTTTTTATTTCATTCCACGTCTCCACACTCCATCCCGTCCATTCGGTCCTGTCACACGGCTTTTATTGTGGATGGAGATCCACAATAAAAGCCATATTCTGAATTAATTCATTAAAGACAATAACCTGGACTTTCTGTATCTGACCGAAACATGGCAAAAACCCCTGGACTATTTTTCTTTAAATCAAATCACCCCAGCAGGATTCACATACATTGACAAACCTCGCCCACAAGGGCGGGGTGGTGGTATAGCTGCTATTATCAGAAAGGAAATAAATGCTACCATAATCCCCATCCCTGATGTTTCTTCATTTGAACACCTGATCTTTAAACTCTCTGGTCCCACTCCCCTGGTCACGGCCATCATCTACCGTCCCCCGAAGTCAAACCCCTCCTTTCTCTCCGACCTCTCTGACATTCTCACTCAGCTTTCTGCCATATCCCCATCTGTTCTCCTCTTAGGTGATTGTAACATTCATGTTGACGACCCGACCTGAAAATATGCCTCTGAATTTAAGGGAACCCTTCACTGCTGCAACTTCTCTCAACACATCAACTTCCCAACACTCAGCCGTGGTCACATCCTGGACTTGGTCTGCTCCACTGGTCTCACCATCCATCATCTGTCCAGCTTCAATCTCCACATCTCTGATCACCTGGCCATCATCATGGACATCAACATCCCCATCCTCGCCCAAAAGCAAAAACGTACAATAACCTACAGAAATCTCAAATCCATCTCACCTTCAGCAATCACTGCATCCATTATCTGCAAGATGTCTGTCTCCCCCCCCCCCCCCCCCCTTTCTGAAAACCCATCTGAACTTGTGGACTATTATAACAGCACCCTCTCCTTCTGTCTCAATGAACTGGCCCCCACAAAAAAACAAAATGTCTCTTTCATACACTGTGACCCCTGGTATACCCCCGAACTCCGCCACATGGAATCAAGGAAATGTCAACTTGAACGCCAACACAAGAAACCCACACTAACAGTCCATCTTCAAATTTACAAAGACTATCTCCAGCAGTACAGTAACGCACTCAAAGCAGCCCGGTCTAATTACTACTCACAACTCATCCAGTCTGGCTCCAGCAACCCCAAGTGTCTGTTCTCCACCATCAGCAAACTTCTCAAACCCTGTGACAACACCACCTCGTCCTTCACCACAGAACCGTGCAACTCCTTCCTCTCGTTTTTACAAACCAGCATCAGCAAGATTTACAGCAATCTGACACCCTCATCAGCACCCCCCACCTCCCCTCCTGGCTCCCCCCCTTCACCTCACAGCCCCTGTCCCACTTCTCCCCTGTGACCCCCATGCAACTGTCCGACTTCATGACTGGAATTAACTCCACCTGCACACTTGACCCAATACCCTCCAGATGTGTTAAAGAGAGCCTCACTGCCATCTCCCAACTCATCGCCACCATCATTAACTCCTCCCTCAGATCTGGATCAGTTCCCCCCTCTCTCAAACTGGCTGCTGTCACACCCGTTCTCAAAAGACCTGGACTCACACCTGACATCATGTCCAACTTCCGGCCCATCTCAAATTTCCCCTTTCTGTCATAAAGACTTGAACATGTCGTTGCCTCACAACTTAAAGCCCACCTCAGCTGCAATGACCTCTTTGAGCCATTTCAATCCGGTTTCCGATCAACACACAGCACCGAAACAGCTCTTCTCAAAATCACAAACGACCTCCTCCTTACCTCTGACTCCGGCAACCTGAACATCCTCATCCTCCTCGACCTCACCGCAGCATTCGACACCATCAACCACGCCATCCTGCTGTCCCTCCTCGAATCATCACTCAACATCACCGACACTGCACTCTCCTGGCTGAAATCCTACCTCACATCAGTTTATCAACAACTGCACCTCCTCCACTGCTCCTCTGTCCCAAGGCGTCCCCCAGGGTTCGGTGCTTGGCCCCCTCCTCTTCATCCTCTACATGCTCTCCCTTGGCAAAATAATTTTTCGCCACAACCTTCAATTTCACTGCTACGCCGATGACATCCAACTTTATATCTCAACAAAAACCATCACCCCCACAACACACTCCACTCTCACCAACTGTCTCTCAGAAATAAAAGCATGGATGCAAACAAACTATCTCCAACTGAACAGTGCCAAATCAGACATCATCATCATCGGCCCCCCATC
The DNA here is from genome assembly GCF_902827115.2 of Pseudochaenichthys georgianus. Classification (NCBI taxonomy): domain Eukaryota; kingdom Metazoa; phylum Chordata; class Actinopteri; order Perciformes; family Channichthyidae; genus Pseudochaenichthys; species Pseudochaenichthys georgianus. The sequence continues at coordinate 812,260 of NC_047508.1, read as the reverse complement.
CCGTATTACATTACATTACATTGCATTACATTGCATTTAGCTGACGCTTTTATCCAAAGCGACTTACAATAAGTGCGTTCGACCAACAAAATACAAACTTGAAGAAAACCCAATCATATAAGTACATCAGGTTTCATAGAGCAAAAACATTTCAAGTGCTACTCAACTGACTTTAGGTAAGCCAGTCCTTTATTAGTATATAAGTGCTTTGTTAATAGTTCTATCGCTCGAAGTGGAGTCGAAAGAGATGAGTTTTCAGTCTGCGCCGGAAGGTGTGTGAGCTTTCTGCTGTCCTGATGTCAGTGGGGAGCTCATGATAGCAAACCCACGTGTTTTTGCTGATGGGAACTTGGGTCCCCTTCGCAGCGAGGTTGCAGTGAGCCGTTTGGTTGATGCAGAGCGGAGTGCACGTGCTGGGGTGTACGGTTTAACCATGTCCTGGATGTAGGAAGGGCCAGATCCATTCGCAGCACGGTACGCAAGTACCATTGTCTTGAAGTGGATTCTAGCAGTTACCGGAAGCCAGTGGAGGGAGCGGAGGAGCGGCGTGGTGTGGGAACATTTAGGAAGGTTGAAGACCAGACGAGCCGATGCATTCTGGATGAGCTGCAGAGGTCGGATGGCACATGCAGGTAGACCAGCCAGGAGGGAGTTGCAGTAGTCTAGGCGTGAGATGACGAGAGCCTGGACCAGAACCTGCGTCGCTTTCTGTCTGGGTCAGCTGGGGACGTATCCTCCTGATGTTGTAAAGCGTGTATCTGCAGCAGCGGGTTGTAGCAGCGATGTTTGCAGTGAAGGACAGGTTGTTATCTAGGATCACACCCAGATTCCTTGCAGTCTGAGTCGGGGAAACAACAGCGGTGCCGATGTTGATTGTTAGGTCAAGAGTGGGACAATCTTTTCCCGGAAGGAAAAGCAGTTCAGTCTTGTCAAGGTTGAGCTTGAGATGATGATCAGACATCCACTGAGTCTGATAGACACGCAGAGATGCGTGCGACGACCTGGGTCTCTGAGCGGGGAAAGGACAGAATTAATTGGATGTCGTCAGCGTAGCAGTGGTATGAAAAACCATGCGGGCTAATGACAGATCCAAGCGAGTTTGTGTACAGGGAGAAGAGGAGGGGACCAAGAACAGAGCCCTGAGGGACCCCTGTAGTTAATTGACAAGGGTCGGACTCCGACCCTCTCCAAGTAACCCTGTAGGTGCGGTCTTTGAGGTATGAGGTGAGGAGGGAAAGTGCAGAGCCTGAAACTCCAAGTTCTTGGAGAATGCGAAGGAGGATCTGATGGTTCACCGTGTTGAATGCAGCCGGTCCAACAGGATGATGACAGAGGAGAGGGAGGCTGCTTTAGCCGTGTGCAGTTCCTCAGTGACAGCAATGAGGGTAGTTTCTGTGGAGTGACCTGCCTTGAAACCAGACTGGTGCGGATCCAGAAGGTTGTTCTGATGGAGATAACAGGAGAGTTGTTTAAAGACAATATATCAAAGACATCCAGAATTTCAACTTCACCATTGACAGCCACACTCTATCCCCCCCTCACATCCGCAACCTCAGAGTCATCTTCGACAGTCAGCTCAAATTCAACCACCACATCAATCACATCACCAGGACCGCCTTTTTCCACCTCAAAAACATTGCCCGTCTCCGCCCATTACTCTCCTCCGCTGCTGCTGAAACCCTGATTCATGCATTCATCACATCACGACTCAACTACTGCAATAGCATCCTCTACGGCAGGGGTGTCAAACTCAAGGCCGGGGGCCAAATCCGCCCCGCAACTTCATTTCATGTGGCCCGCAAGAGCTCTGAAAGAATGTAATATGTTTATTATACGGTTACATGCCGTTTTACAGATGCACGATGTCCATAAACTACATGTCCCATAATGCATCTTAAATGTGACCTTTTTTTTTTAATGGACCTTTTTTTTCAGAATTTGGATTTTCTTTTAAAATTATTTTGTGACATTCTCACTGAAGAGACTTGCACTTATTTGCCCTAGACTTCTGCTTTCAGACGTAGTTATTTATGAAGTTTTTACCCTATCCGATAATAATCCAATGCAGAGGCAATAAAGTAATTACATTATTTTATATATATTAAATATTTATATATGTATGTTTATATAGTCTTAAAGTTACAACCGGCCCTTTGAGTGCAACCATAATGCTGATGTGGCCCGCGATGAAATTGAGTTTGACACCCCTCCTCTACGGCATACCATCCAACCTCCTCAATAAACTCCAATATATCCAGAACTCTGCTGCCCGCCTCCTCACCCACACCCGCTCCCGTCCTCCAGAACCTCCACTGGCTCCCCGTCCGTCAAATAATCAACTTCAAAGTCCTCCCCATTACTCACAAAGCGCTCAACAATCAGGCCCCCCCCCCTACCTCACAGACCTGCTGCTGCACCACCACACCCCTTCCCGCTACCTCCGCTCATCAGAAGCCAACCTCCTATCCATCCCCACCCACATCAATCACCGGACCTGGGGGGACAGAGCCTTCTCCGTTGCTGCCCCCTCCCTCTGGAACTCACTCCCCCAACCCATCAGAGACTGCACTGAACTCACCACCTTCAAAAAACTCACAAACTCACCTCTTCAATCTGGCTTTTAATGTGTGATTGTTTTTGTATTATTTCACTTTAACATTAACAATATGTTTCTTTGTTAGTCCTTTCTTTTCTTTTCACTATATCTGCAAAGCGTCTTTGAGCACATACTTACCTTTATCTTTTGAGCGTTTCTCTTCTTTCCTTTCCATTCTAAACTGGGCACCTGATGCCGTGTGCCTTATTTTCTCCATCACTGTAGGTATTAATTTTCGACCCGAGAATCAGTGCATAGCTTCCCCCTCCCTCAACACTGTCAACTACAGGTCAAGACTACCAATTTGCCGTAGTCAGTTTTTAAATTGACTAATTGCAGTACTACTTTATAAACAACGAAAGTGTTTATTTGATAGAGATAGTTTACCCGCCGCCCTCCTCTCTGAGGGAGATCACCCCCGCTCTTCTTTGAGTGTGAGACCTTCCATCCCAGCTGCCTGCTGTCATAAGGGCGGCCGCACGCCCTTTGACCCACAACCACAACAACAGTACACTATAAGACATTTTGTGCAAATTGCCGATAAAACAAAATGTGAGCTTGTGCAGCCCCCAGTCAAAATGCCGCCCTGGGCAACAGCCCATGTCGCCCATATCAATATCCGCCAATGCAAGTGCTAAATAATGAAAGGCTTTGTAGATCAGTAAAAGGAAATCAATTCTTAAAGATACTGGTTACCAGTAGAGGGGCAATGTGATCTAATTTTAATGTACTGGTTAAAAACCTGGCTGCAGCAGTCTGAGCTAATCATGATTATCCTAACCACTTTTTTACAAAGTAACGGCGTTACAGTAACACACTGTTATTTACTCACCAATAACACACAATTATCCTTGCTTTTATTTATTGGTTTAATTCCATAATCGGGCTTTTTTGGCGTCCGTCAGGAACTGAATTTCAAAATAAAAATAACCGGAAACAGACGTAGGCATTTCGAGCGATTACCCAAGATCCTCAGCTATGGTTTTAAGCTCGCTGATTGGATGTGTTAGCCGCAATGCATGCTGGGATTTGGTGTTTATATTATATGAAATCCGGAAAACATTTTAAAAGAATAAAATAATACTTAATTCCGAGTGCTCTTGCTTTTCTCTTTGAAAGTCATCACATAACGGCATTGTAATACACGGTTCGGCTGCATTATATATTACAGATCTGCCGTAGTTCTTTATTTATAGAGCCCTGATGAGAAGACCTTTGGAAAAACTGGAAGAAATGGCGCCGGAACTGAATACTTGACGTGGATCATAAATATATCAACAATTAAACAACATCTTCAATTTCTCTTCACACAATACGTCTCCTTGCAGTATCAACACTAATTCGGCTGACTTTTACATTTGATCTAATTCATAGATAGGTTATATTTACACCATAACGGTGCACAGCTGATAGAAAAGGACTGTAGTTTTCAAAGATATTACTGATTTTCTTTGAATGTAAGAATGTAAATACTGAGTCTGAAATAGTATAGCAATATGCTGTAAAATGATGTGAAAGCATGCATAAAACTATACATCTTCAGATGTTGTACATACAAACTAATAATACACAGTTATTATGGCTGTGTGCACCTTGTGTGCACCTCCTAGTGGTTAAAGCATGTTATTGAATTATTGGGTTTTATGTGTTATATTTGATTAAAAAAATATTAAGAGTACATACTTTCATAGGGGGAAAGTATAAATATAGAAATATAGAATATAAAAAATCAAGAAGATACTATAAGTGATCTCTACAATAAAACAGTTTAGTGCAAGATGTACACAGATATTAATAGGAGGAGGTGCAAAACAGAAAAACGGATTAACCTTTATTTAAACATTAAATATTAAGCCTGACAAAGTAATTAACGTCTAATATTGCTTTCCTGCAATGTTAACTATGTTGAAGCACTTATTTTAACTGATATTATACACATTAATTATACTCTTATGTATGTAGATAGAATAAGAAATGTGCAGAATATGACAGTTTAATGGTGGAGGTACACACATTGTAATGCACTGTTGAGGAACCTGTGACCCAAGTTTTTCATTCATTGCATAATTACACCGTAGTTGTGTATATGATATGTCAATAAACCTTTGAAAATCTTGAAAGGGATGTGCAAAATAGCCATAATATACAGTCTTTAATTAACTATTAGTAGAGAATAACGAGTAATGAATATACTTTATTACTTGTTTCCATTCATGTCAATTGCAGATACATGTTTAGTCTTCTCAAGCACCAACTATCAAATATCTCTCCTGATTGTTGGCACTTGACAATCACCTTACCTGAATGTCACTCAGGTGTAACTAAAGTCTGATTTAAGGGTTGTTTATATTTCACATAATTAATCAGAATCTGCAAAGTAACTCAAATAAGTGTAGTGGAGTAAAAATACCAGGTTAACCTCTGAATTGTAGTGGAGTAGAATTACAAAGTAGCAATGAGCTGTCATGTGGGTATATATTAATGCTGCGCATTACGGACACAAGTGATTTTCACCCATTTATTAATTATATGTTTTACATTTGATAACACCAATGTGTTTAATAATGGCAACTTCCAATTGTGGGAAAAACGAAAACGTTCAGTAGAGACGTCCCATAGAACATTTTGCGAAACACAATAGCCAGCATGTGTAGTTCTGGAGGGGTGTTCGATTCCAGTTTTGGATAATCTGGCGTGGTTTCGTTCCATTTCACACAGCTGTTTGACGCTCTGCGTAACCTTACGGGACTGTAGTCCTAAACGATAGCTGGGGATTATGGGTAGTGTAGTGTCTTCGGCCATCCTAAACTCAGAAATGTTGACAATCGCAATGATGCTCGAAATGTCCCTTATAGGCCTACGTCTGTTTCCGGTTATTTTTATTTTGAAATTCAGTTCCTGACGGACACCAAAAAAGCCCGAGATTATGGAATTAAACCAATAAATAAAAGCAAGGATAATTGTGAGTTATTGGTGAGTAAATAACAGTGTGTTATTTTGAAAAGAATAACAAATTAGAAGGAAACAAATATTTAAAAATACAGATTTCAGTATCCTGAGGCTCTGAGCCCCATTTATTTTCCTCACAGACGGCAACAAAAGTCCGAAATTATACGATTTAAAATAAAAGCAATAACTGTGGCTTGATATTGAGTAAGAACATGTTTTTATGAACCACAGCTTCCGGTCTTCCACGACCCGACCGGAGAAAAAGACGTGCTGCAGCCTGCAGGCACGAAACACGTTACCAGTAGAAATACATTGCTTTTAAAATCGTGCTGTGCAACACGAAAAAAAGGGGCAAATCGTGTTGGTGAACACGAGTCAATAGATTAAAAATCGTGTTGGTGAACACGAAATGCCGTGAGACTGGGTTTAAATGAAGGCTATAAGGGCATTAATGTAATGGGAGCCCTTTTTTTAAGTAACTAAAAAGTTACTTTTCACAGTAACGCATTACTTTGTGGTGTAAGTAATCAGTAAAGTAACAGAGTTACTTTTGAAATGAAGTAACTAGTAATGGTAACCAGTGTTGGGTGTAACGTGTTACAAAAGTAACGGAGTTACAGTAATATATTACTTTTTGCTGTAACGAAGTAATGTAACGCATTACTAATGAAATGTGGGTAATATATTACCCGTTACAATGCTCAGTAACGCAGTTACAACACATTTTAACCCGAAATTAAATGGTGTTTTGTTTTTTAACAACGTACTAACTAACATAGCGAGACATTCCGACACCAGACAAATTGTGCGGGTAGTAGATTAGTAAACCTGGTGTTTACTCTTCAGGCTTCGCGCCGGGATCTTCGGGGCAGTTGAATGTTATGTACCCTCTATTCAAAAAAGAGAACGGAGCGAAAAATACTAACAACAAATTGTGTCAGGTGCGCGTGACCTGCTCCGCTGCGCGTGCATCATTTCCAAAGTGCTTCCACAGCAGTGACACACATCTGTGGATAATCATTTATACAAACATGGTGAAAGCAGCCATCACTAAACGCCAGCAACACTGCATCTACTGCAGACCGTAGCAACGGGTCAGATGGGAACATCACGTTACCCTCCGTTGTGGACACTAGCTTACTCCCGCCTGACTCGCCGCCCTCAACCCCGGAGCAGCAATCTTCGTTGCCCGAAACTACGCCGCCCCTCTGCGGCCCGCAGGTGCCACCCAGGATACCACGGCAAAACAGAGCCTGCCCAGGTATATCTAAACAAGTACCCGCCTGTACAGTGGGGTTAGGTGGTCATTTTGCAGCTCGTGGTATACAAATAGACAAGGGCTAGAATATTCATGTGTAAATAGTGCCATATTCTGCCTGCCTGTAGAAATGTTGGTCAAACATAATGCACACAATAGCACAGATGCCTTCACCACGAAAGATCTCATATCCCAAGCTTATCAACAAGCTAATGTTGCAGCTGAAATGTTCTCCCGGTCACAAAGTCAACATCACATGATGATGATGTGATCCAGTTTTCAAGGACAGTAAATATTCTCTTCCCAGAGTACATGATGGGACCAAAGTGATGATTTAATAGGCTACATGGTTTTAATAATACTTTTGCTTTTCAATGTTTGCCATTTCATACCATGAGCTGGTTCAAATCACATGTGCCTTGATTTACAAAATGTTCTCATTTGTTTTATCAGTACAGCTTTGAAGCTGTTGTGCTTTTCTTTGCCACAGTCCACTTTGGACCGTATGAGATATTTCAGGATTGCACTTTTAACTCACTTGAGATGTTCTCACTTGCTTGGTTTCAAAACATAACAAATGCCATCATCTGTTCATTGGGACCATCAATGCTATTTTTCATTGCTGTTGCCGGACACTATTACTCATGTAAACCTGCTACTGCTGCCCCTGTAACCTCAGAGGCACCCTGAGTCATTTTGTTCTGGAGCCGGGCCTGCACACGGCCATAAACTAAACACACTACAGAGCCCATTCCGTGTTCTGTTAGTGTGTACTTCCTGTCTGCCTTCTTCTGGTGATTTATCTGACGTCCAGCGCTCCGTCTTTTAACCTCTTTTCCTGTCTCTTTCTTGATCCTCCTTAGCAACCTTCATTATAGTCCATGACAGTGGTCTGTACTACTGTATTAACAACGTGTCACATGTTAAGAAGTTACAATCAGAATCGAGTATTCAACTAACCCGTGTAATACAAGTTGTTAGTAGCCTTAAGGGCCTACACAGTTGTTATGCTAAACCACATCGCCCTTCACTGGATGTATAATGAGCTGCACTAAACTACATTTTAGCATTTAAAATACCTAGCCATTCTTTTGAGGTTATTTTGGTGAAAGTAACTAAAAAGTAACTAAAGTAGTGTAACTCATTACATTTCAGAGACAGTAATTTTGTAATGTAACTTATTACTTTCAAAAGAGAGTAATAAGTAATATGTAATATATTACATTTTGGAAGTAACCTGCCCAACACTGATGGTAACTAGTTACTGGTTTTCAGTAACTAGCACAACACTGGATAACAGTAAATATGCCTATACAATCTTCACATTTGTCTTTCTTTTTTGGAAGAAATGCAATTACAACATCCAATATAAAAGTGCATTTTTTTAAAACAAGCTCTAATAACATAATGACTGATCCTTTAAGCCAATGCTTCATCATTATCATCATCATCATCATCATCATCATCATCATCATCATCATCATCATCATCATCATCATCATCATCATCATCATCATCATCATCATCCTCATCACCTTGTTTTTTTATTAAAATGTCAACTTTATACTTGGAAACACATTCAGGACTTATTACAAATGAAATGCTTTGAATAAAAAGAGATGAATAACTATTTAAGACCATTCACACCATTCGTGTATTTAAGATCGGAGCCCAGTGACAGGATGTGGTTTGAGAGTGATGCTCTAGTGAAGGAGGACTCCTCTGTCCTAGCATCTCCCACTTCCAAGCTAAGACTCAAGGAAGTGAAACAAGTGAGGGAAATGAGGAGGCAAATAAGGTTTTAGGATGAACCTGTGAAGCTCTGAGATGTGAATGGTCAACACATGTGTTATGTCATGGCAGCTATTTCAGATAAATATTGAAGGGAAAGTTGTGTTACAACGTACATTTAAAAACATGTAAAAGTGATGCAATACATGTTTTAAAATTCTCTAATAATGGGCAAGGGGCCAAAGGGTTTACAGTTTAAATGTCCTTGCAAATCAATTAATTGATAAATCTATCACCCCTTACAATTTAATGGCCATGTTAGCCATTACTCCTTATTAAGCACAATGTTTCATATCAAGACTTGTGGTTGTCAGGGTGCCGTGTATATACATCTTAATTATTTGTGCCTGCCTGGTTGTATTTGTATTTTTAAACATCTATCTATGTCTAACGATAAACTTTACTACTTTAACTACCTTCTTATCAAATAAACAACACATGTTTTTCAGCTTTTGTCACATTAACCTTTTTATCTTATTTGTTTATTTTCCTGAGTATCCTCTTGTCTCTGTTTTCTGGAGCAGGCTCCAGGTGGCCTCCTTGGAGCCTTGTTTCTCCCTTCGGTTTTCTCCCCAGCAGGTGATAATGATTGGAGCTGATTTCTGACTCTATACTACGGTTTGCAGACCTCCTTTTTGCCCTGAATTTAAGTATTTTTAGTTTTGCACATGAGCATCTCTGGACTTGGCCTCTCTGTTATCGTAATGTTCCATTAAACAATTGGTGATCTTGGAGCTCGAAGCAGCAGTGTGTAGTAGAAATCTTCCAACAATACAAAACATTAAGCTTGCAACTAACAAAAGGACTGGGTTCCACCCTCTTATGCTGTTTATTTGGTGTGTGCATTTCTCTGATAGACAGTAAATAATATAGACACACACATACCGGTACACACACAAACACACATTAGAAATACAGTTTTGGTATGCTACAAGCAATTCACGCTGCATATTCAATTCCTTTTTTGCTATCAAACGTTGCTGATAATTAAACAGATGTTTGAATGTTGCTGTTACTTGACACCACATTTATCCTCAGTTGAGGTTTTTAATGGTTGAGGGGCTTCCATGATCAACATGTTGTTCATCTGTACAGAGGAGCACCACCTGTGATGGATCCTGGTGGTGCCCTATATTTGAACCTTGGTGGTCTACATAACAAGACTGGGCTCCTCTCATCACTGTGGAGGAATGGGTTGTCCTTATGATGAATAAAAACAGTCCCACCAAAGAGCCGTGCCTTTAAGCAGTATGTTCCATCTGGCTTCCCATCAAAAGGACTTGAGGGGGGATTGCTTTAAAGCTTGGGGTGCACTTCAATGGCCACCGAGGTTTCGCTTCTCTCCACTCATCCAGTCAAGCACAATGAATGTCAGGCTCATGGTCATGAATATGAAACCCAATGCTGTGAAACACGCAGCCTGAAACCCCAAAGAGAATATGTCAAAAGATTAGAATCACAAGGACAAACTAGTTTCACTTCCATGAACTGTTGTGTTGGCCTTCTCAGTCAGGGAGAGAACTCAACCTACCTGGATCTTTGGTCTGGAGTTCATGGGCTCGTGGTCAGTGGGAATGATCCGAATGTAGAACAGGCCCGGTAGGATGAAGATTAGACAGGGAGCAGTGGTTGCCCCTAGACACAGAGAAGGCATAATTCATAATTTCACTGTAAAACAAAATGTGTCTCAGAGAGAGATATTTGCTGTAATGAACAAGCCATGGCATAGAATGATCAATTGGATATCAGAAGTGTGGTCCTCTGTAAACTGCTTTATCTGGTTTAACCATCCATTGTTGCATTAATGCGAGACTTTGGAAAGCAGAAATAACATAACCTTCTGCTTACAAAAATACAGGTTTAGGTGTAGGCTAGTCTCTATAAACAGCATATGACTGCAGAATCTGAAGGTTACGGGACAGGATTTTAGTATCAGAAGCACTCTAGTGGGTGTTTCTAGTCAGAGTAGTATTGACCAATTATCTGAGCATACTTTGGTGGAGATTGGGTTTAGGCAACAAAACTACCTGGTTTGGTTTTATGGTTTGGGTTCAAATACATTTAAACCAAATAAAATTAACCCAAAGAATACATTTAACTTATAGGCTTGACAAAATTCTCCAATTCCATGATTCAAATTGACTTTTGATTTGAAGGAAACTATTTAATTTAATTTGCATTGACAATTACATTTTTCAACTTCCTCTCAAAAAGAAAGGCTTCATGATATCTGGTGTAATATGGGCACCATATACCGTATATCAGGTTCAAACTAACTTTCTGACTGTATTCTACAATCACTTTAAAGATGTAGCAGCAGATGAAAAGGTGTATTTTTACCTTCAAAATAAAGTTCATAATTTAGTGCTTTATAAATTAAAAACATTAAAAAGTGTTTTACACACAAAGCCAGACAAGACCCAAGAACTGAAGTCCTGTGAATACAACACTGCTGAAGTGAGTGCTTTAACTCCTGATATTCTCATTTCATATTTATATCAATTTGTATGATACAATTGTATTCTGCATCCATAACTACTCTACTATACTACTAGTGTTTGTATGAGACAGTATGGTGATATTGTTATGGTAAACTGAGTGTCATCTGCATTAAAATACTAAGTCGTTGTTCTTAATCTGAGCAAATGGGAGCATTTAAATAAAAAGAGGCCTGACAAGGAGTTTTGGGGAAATCCTTATGTTTGCTCAGATGTGTAAATACCGATCGACACAAAGTATTTACAATCAGTGATTTAAACCATTTTAGAGCTGATCAGTCCCAGTAGCGTAACATGGGGAAACAAGTTGAGGAAGCCAAGGGGGGTTGTCAATGTTATAACGTAACCAGATGAGTGATTACAGCGCCCGGTATCATTTTACACACAGGTGTATCATACAGATGCAGGACTTGCACACGCCTGTTATCTAACCGACAGGTCCGCACGCACTCTCCGGCCGAAACTCTCTCGTCTTATTAATTTATGCAGCCAACCCCCCACCCAAATGCATAGCCAGCCGCTTAATGCGCAGTGCAGATTTGGTAATGAATACAAAATAAGAATTCATTCACAAACTAAATCAGGAGACTATCAGTTATGTGCAGTAGTGTTAATTTCGTCAGCTATTTTTTTATTTAGTTTTAGTCTTAGTCCTGTGTTAAATTTCCTTTTTAGTTTTAGTCATATTTAGTGCCTTCACCTTCATCCTGTTTTTGTTTAGTCAAGTTTTAGTGGACTAAAAGTTTGAGCATTTTAGTCTTATTTTAGTCAAAGAAAACACTAACTATTTTAGTCAAGATTTAGTCGACTAAAAGTCTGAGCATTTTAGTCTTATTTTAGTCAAAGAAAACAGTAACTATTTTAGTAAAGATTTAGTCGACTAAAAGTCTGAGCATTTTAGTCAAAGAAAACTAATTATTTTAGTCTACTTTTTGTCAATGAAAACTGTTGAGTCTTTTCTAGTCATCAGATGATATAGAACATTTCAGTCAAACTAGTCTAGCCAAAACCAATAATTTGTCATTTTAGTCAAACTGATTTCACAATAAGATTATATCTTGTCCTTATTTGATCAAAAACACAGGTTGAATGATTAAGAATGCAGCTTTGCAGAGAGTATCTGGTCAGGTTTGTGGTGTTTTTACCAGCTGTGTTATGGCCACATTGCTTCCCTTCTGATAAAACAAAATCCTGTTGTTGCCATTTTATTTTCTGTTAAATAAGATTAGTCAGACCATGAGTTAGACCCGAGTCTTCCTGATAGTTCACAGTGTGCCGCTGGCCCGATGTAATTCAAATGGCAGCACCGGAAATGGAACTGCTGGGAGAAAAACTGACTATCAGAGATGTAACATGTATCTTTGATAATATTTCGTCTCCTCATTTTTCGTCAACAAAAGTAAAGAGAGATGTTGGCATAGTTTTTATTTAGTAAACTACATTTTCGTCTCTTCACTTTTCGTCAACGATATTGCATGTTTATTTTGTTACAGTTATTGTTTACTGCCGTCGGTGCAGTCTCGTCATCGTCTCGTTTTAGTCATGGAAAAAAAGGTTGTTGACAAACATATTTCGTCATAGTTTTAGTCAACGAAATTAACACTAATGTGCAGAAACATTGCATGCGATAGTCCACCTTCTCTTCCCTCTCTAACACACGGCAAATGCAGCAGCAGTCCTCGTCTCTGTAATTAACTCAGTCCTTATAGTCTAGCAGGAAGGGCCCTCAGATTTTGAGATACCCTAGGTCTACCCCTTGGTCTCTTCCCAGCTGGACGTGCCTGGAACACCTCCCAGGGAGGTGCCCAGGTGGCATCCTAACTAGGTGCCCGAACCACCTCAATTGGCTCCTTTCGATGCGAAGGAGGAGCGGTTCAACTCTGAGTCCCTCCCTGATGACCGAACTTCTCACCTTATCCCTAAGGGACACACCAGCCACCCTGCGGAGGAAACCCATCTCGGCCGCTTGTATCCGCGATCTCGTTATTTCGGTCATGACCCATCCTTCATGACCACAGGTGAGGGTAGGAACGAAAATGGCCCGGTAGACAGAGAGCTTTGCCTTTTGGCTCAGCTCCCTTTTCGTCACAACGGTGCGGTAAAGCGACTGCAGTATGTAAGGAAATATTTGTATGTATTCATGTTAGCAAACTATGAATAAGCTTAAAATGGGAAATAATTTGTGTAAAAACTGTGAGCTGGATTTGGGGCCTGTTGACATGTGGTTTTTGAGGACAAAGGAAGATGGGGGAAGGTGAGGGTTTGACTTACAGTCAACTCAGATCTAGGAGATAATGAAGCTAAGCTACTGTGATTGGGGAAACTTAAGAAGTGAGGTGTTGGTGATATTTGGGCAGCCAATCACGGAGGTCTGGAAGGGAGGATCAGATAACTCCTCCCCTTGTAAGCAATGTATTAAACAGGAACCACGCTGTGTTCAGCCTCTTTCCTCTGGCTGGCTCACGTGAGTATCAGGTAAATATGGGATCCCAAAGATAACTGTATTGAATTTGTACTGTATTGATTGTATTGCATTGTCATATTTTGTTAAACGGTTAATTGTATGCTCTGGATTCCTTCCTGTATGATAACCAGCTTGTTAGGGACGCGCAGAGATTTGGAATGCGGACTAGTTGTCCCACAAAATCTCTAATAAATGGTGACCCGACGTGCCTGGTAAACAAGGCTGTGGAAGAATCCGGACGACCGGAATGGGTCGGGAACAAACACTTTTAGACATCTCAGACAATCAGCAGGGCCCTGCAACTACAAATAAGGTAAAACTTTAGGATTGTCTGTAGGCGTTTCACAGTGTTTTTGAAGTTTAAATGGAATATACAATGCATATTTTACTATGTTAGGAAAGTTATATACAACACGTGAACGTTGATCGCAAGGTAGACAGAAAGTCCGGCGTGACGTAAAATAGAGCAGTTTGGCGTGGACCTCAGGTATACTTATTCCTGAGTGGCGTGGAAACGGTGCAGTTTGTGGGTTGCGAGGTTATATTCCTGCACGACAAAACCTGGAAACTCGATATTTTAGATCGGGTCGCCGTTTAAAACTGGGGTTAAATAGCAGACCAAAGCTGAAAGCTAAAAGCTATCGGACTGTTATATGTTGAATCGGGGGAAAGAGAACGCGGACCTCACCGAAATTGTGACGGGACCGGCTCTCGTTTCCCTTTATCTGTAAACTTAATTTGAAAAGCTAACGTGTGATAAAGGGCTCGCTAAGATGCCCCATGGAATGGTCACATTCTTTATGGGTGTCGAAGCGGGGTCTTGTTTGTCTGTTGAAATAAACATCACATTATCAAGCTGGACAAACTGTACGGGGAATACATCTGTGTGATTTTTACCTAAAATACCTGTGTGAGCGATTGTCTGTGGAACTCAGACAATGCACTCAGAAGAGTGAAGCTCATTTGTGCTCTGCTGCTGCCATCTAGTGGCTGAAAGGGGGGGGAAGCACGTTAACAACGACAATAGCCCAGTATATTAATACAAGTGAACACATATTAATTAAGTCAGATAAATAAAAGCGAAGTGAATATGGAACGTCAGAATGGTTAAGACAATTCTGAAATTCCAGGGAGTTACCGGGAGCAATGGGAACAGATTAAGAGATTGATTTGAAGTGGAATCAAACAGGGGGCTAAAGAAAAGGCTTGTACATTTAAATAAATAAGAAACATTGCATTGTGAATTTCGTACTATTCGTCATTAACTGATCATTTTACTACACATAGAAAGATGAGAATTTGTTAAACATTAGATAACGAACTCACTGTGAGAAATATATATTGTAATGTTATTTAGGAGTTGTATTGATCTGTTTCTTGATTGTTCTGTCTGTTGGTTGTCATTGTTGATTAGTAAAGACCTTGTTTTATGTTGGTAAATGTAAATACATTTACATACAAGAGCAAGCTATTCATCACAATTGTATTTTTAGGTTATGAATAAAACAAAAAGTAGTAGCCTAAGTGATAAGCAGAAGGGTTTTTGAACGCTTGTCAGTCAGAAGGAATCTATTAATGTTTATATGACAGGGGTGCTTATGCCCGCTTCGGTTTTCAATGTCCGCCATCACGTTAAAACAGAGGATTGGTGGCATTTTCAGTTCATTGCTTGCTTCCACACGCCTTCCCCCTCCTTGTCTCTTTCATGACTTTAGTTAATGCATTAGAACGATTGTTAACTTGCCGTGTTTCTAGAAGTCGAACTCACTGTTCCGGAACGGCCTTTCACAATAAAAGCCAAAGGCCGCTGTTCGCCAGAGATACCTTCACAATAAAACAGTAATTAGCTTAACAATATATTTAACTTATATTACGTCCTTAAATATTGATTTCAATTCATTACAGTTTTCAAATACGGCGCGGATTGAATACAGTTATTTGGGTATTCTGTAACCTCACCATGCTTGTAACACAACTTAGATAAACAATTTGAAAATGAATAGAATTAACCAAGTAGATAGAATAAGCAAGTGGTAAAGGGGGTTTCCTGTTTGGCTCATTTGGTTTAGAACTGAAGTAAGGAAGAATAGTGTTTTATGAGAACTGTCATTCCTCATGGTTTCTAAAGATAAATCATCAGTTTATATGGACTTTGATGTAGAGATAGGATCATGGTGGAGAAGGAAGACCTTTTTTGGTTTCAAATTAAAGAAGATTTTAAAGATGAAGTAAGCAGGACTTCAACTAGACAAAAGAGATTTTACAATGTGGGTTTACTACTTTTAATGGAGTAAAGAATCTGGGTAGACTACTGCCATTGATTTGTTTTAACATTCACATGTTTCAGCATTCCTGACCATATAGACACTCAGCCGTTTTATTTTGTAACCCGTTGGGAGAGAGATTTAAATTGAGTTTTCTCAGTAGCTGAATGTGATTACAGCAGCATTGGATAGTTCTGCACCACCTTTTGGGTTCTCTGAATCAGTGTGTTGGTGAAGAGTTGCTCACTGCGAACAGAAGAAGTGTGCAAAGAATGCATCTCTGAGGAGATATTGACATTATGCTTGTGCCTCGTTGTCAAGGCAACAGTGGTGTGAAGAGGTACTGCGGTTTTGGGGGATTTCTGCCGTACAGAGGACAACGTGTGTCTGCCAAGTGATTCCTTCCCTCATCTCAAAGCCAGGGAGAGTTTCCTTGGAGCCCACTGACCTTGGCCGGTCCTAGCTTTTTTGGGGACCCTGCCACTGACTACAGCTGCATCACTGACTGTGCTCATTATGACAAGATCTTGAGACATGCTTGTCTCAGATTGTTCTGGAGGAAGGATGCAATGATTTTACAGCATAATTGTGCAAGAGTTTCCCAGTTGGTGGTGTAGAAACCTTAATGCTTAGTGTTTATATAGGAGGCTGCTTGTTTATATGATGGTCTGGAATGCTGAAAAGATTAAAGTTGAATATTCTTGGTTAGCAAACAAGACATCTGATTATTATGTCACACATAATAATCTTGTTATAGAAACTAGCTATGGGTAAAACGTGTGGTTGTTATACCATTGTTATCATGAACAAAAGATAAATAAGGAAATAGTATCTGCTTAAAGATGAATGGATTTCATATCCTCGAGGGGATTAGTTATTGTGAATACTCCACAAGGTATCTACTAATGTATTGTAAAGAACTTGAATTGACTTGATAAATAAGTGAAGATAAGAAGATGTATTGACCATAAATTAGTCAATTGGTAAATAAAAAATAGCGGAAAAGAGGAGAACTATTAAAGTGAAGTGAAAAATCATTCTAAAACACACTGATAGAAAAGGGGGGGGGGGGGCATGAAGGAAGTATGCACTAGACTTTTTATTCATGTGTGAATTTGGTAGTGTTTGTTACAGTATTGATCAGTTCAAAGGGAGAGTTTTAGTAACAGCTCTATAAGATCAGACAAATATTTCTTTATATAGGTCATGTTGAAGGGAAAGCTAGTTCTAAACTAAATATAGTATTTCAATTTGAGGTACTGGTTTCACCATTGTGGCATAGTTATTACCATAGGAGGGCTTTCAGATGGACGTACGAAGGGACTTCTGTTTTTGGATCCTTGATGAAGTGGGGAGTGGTTGTTGCATGTTCGGACACCCAGGGTTCTACGCACTGTTAAAGAGGGTAACATTGTTCTTTAAGTGCACCAGAATTGAAGATAAATTAATAGAATGAGTTATGGAATACATAGCAGAGCTTTACAGATCCTAGTAATGTTTTGACACAAGAGAATAGTGATGTACACAAGTTTCTGAAATAGATCTATTAGTCATTTTAATACTGATTAGGTGTAAATGAATTGCAGTAGTAGTAGTAGTACTCTGGCTAGACACTTTTCAGGGAATGTGGGAAACAGCAATGAGGGGTTGGAGATATCTTGAACATTATAGTTGTAATTGTGAATTAATAAATGATGGCGCTCCATATATACAGATTTTTATAGACGGAGGATGCTGGCCTGTGCTGGAAGATCGGAGTCTCTGCAGAGCACGACACATGGCCAAAAAGACTGAGACCAACTGACCTTTGACCCTGACCGACAGGGTAACTTGGGAAGGCACTGTCAATGACTGACTCTGAGGTGTACCTGACCAAACTTAACTTTACAACCTGACAGTGTGAGTGTGAGTGAGTGTATGTCTGCATCTGATCAGTGCAACTGCATGATTTAAAACAATGACTAATCAAGCATGTTTTTGGACTAACACATTATTTTTGTGTGATAATAATGTGTGAAATGGGAGGTTTCCTAAACATTCCACAAAAGGGGAAACCGCCCACATGTGACCCGTTTACTTTCTGCTTGATGATATTTCACTCCCACAGGAGGTGGCGGTTTGCAGAATGTGAAACTCAAACTAAAACATGAAGATTCTGTTTTCTTTAGGACTGAAAGATGGAGAGAAACCCTTAATTTCACTGAAGTGTTTACTGTGGAAATGATGGATGTACATTTGGGAAAAATGTTGGGTATTGTCTTATAATCCATTATGACCTGAAGGTTTTCTTCCCATACAGGATTTTGTTTACACATGAGTTAATGTGTAAAAAAGGGGGAGTGTAAACTTCACAATGTACATTTTTCATTTAGGGACTGAAAGTAACCGGCTGCCAAAACTCGATTGTTCAATCTGACCATTGATTGACAGTTTTAGAATTGACCTGCTCCATATCTGGGGATAAGATAATGTTTGATGAATGTTGACATGTCTCTAATATTGATTGAGTTATAGCAGGTAACACAGATAAAGAATCAGTGGCCAAGGGGCTACCAGAGAGATGTAAGTCCAGAATGGAATACTGAAGAAGCTGACCTGTGAGTAATGTTTCAACAGGTATTAAAGTAACTGAGGTTTGAAATGTAGAAAGAACATATTTACAGTTAAGATAAAACATAGTAATGTAATGAGACACAATGTAATTTAAACAACATCATGTAACTAGTCTGGTAAAGAAGTAAAAGCCATATACTTTATTGTTTAGGTCATTATGGGGATATACATTTCACCACATTTATAATAGAAAGACATTTGAGGACAGTTTGTTGGAATTCTGTATTCATTTTTTCAGCGGGATAATATCTAAGCACTGATGGGTAAAAGCAGTATCACCAGGAAGCCATTCACTTTGTTAGTATTGTGATTTTGGTTGTTTTTGAATCCATAACATTAGTGTGTTTCTTTACCAGAAACATTAGCAGTTCAAATCATATTTAGATTTTTAATGGGATCTCAGGGATTTCATTTGAAAATAAACACAGATGCTTGTCAGAAATTCAGAGCTATTGAAATATGTTATTTAGTTTACCTAAAGATGTTGGGGTTCTTATTTAGTTGGCACAGTCCAAGTATTAAGATTCTGAACCTGCACGATTAATTTAGAAAACCTGTGCACAGACGTCTGTTGTTTTAAGACACCCCACCAACAGGCTCCAAGTGGCCACGCACTGGTGGGTCAAACAGCCGAGGGCCCCAGAGCCCAGAGCGTAGGCTTGAGGGATTTGTATCAGATTTCTCCACACAGGTTGTTGACGCCAAAAGGGGGACCCGAGACGCAGGAGGCTGACTGTCAGCAGGACAAAGTGGATCAACCCCAGGCTCTCCGGCCCCGACTGAGTGACCCAGCGGACATCCCATGCCGTCCGCCTACAAGGAAAGGGGGACAGCTCGTACCACGGGAGCCAGTGTGCGGCGGGGGAAAACACCTGCGAGGACCCTAGACGACATCAGGACGGATCTGGCTCTCGTCATGGAGGTCGACTCGGATGCTGTCATCAGCGGACTGGAGGAGAAGGACCTCGAGGACATCCATCCAGCAGTCGTCCCGGGAGGCATCATCATCGGACCGGAGAAGGAAGATCGGGAGGACATCTAATCAGCATCGACTCGGAAGCCGCCATCAGCGAGCCGGAGGAGAAGGAAGACATCTCTCTAGCAGGCAGCCCAGAAGCCGCCGTCAGCGGATCGGGGGGACAAAGACACGGCAAGCCAGGACGGCACAGGGGACTCCACTCTCCGCTGAGACAGGAGTGTGGGTTAAGTGCAACAAGACGGTGTATGGAGCCAGCCAGGCCTGCCAAGCTATGGGCAGCCTCTACCATGACAGCTGCTTCACCTGCAGCGCCTGTAGTCGAAGGCTGAGAGGGAAGGCGTTCTACTATGACGGAGGAAGGGTTTTCTGTGAAGAGGACTTTCTGTACTCTGGGTTCCAGCAGTCTGCAGACAAGTGCAACGCAGGTGGACATCTGATCATGGACATGATCCTGCAGGCCCTGGGGAAGTCGTACCACCCCGGTTGTTTCCGCTGCGTCATCTGCAACGAGAGCCTGGACGGAGTGCCCTTCACTGTGGACACTGAGAATAAAATCTACTGTCTGAAAGACTACCACAGGGTCCTGGCGCCTAAATGTGCTGCGTGTAACCAGCCCATCCTGCCCTCAGAGGGGTCTGATGAAACCATTCGAGTTGTATCCATGGACAAAGACTATCATGTGGGTGTTGTTGTGTGCCGTGCATCCGCTCATTATGTGTCAGACTAATCAGTTCCACCATTGAGGGAAAAGCTGCTTCTCCCCCTCCTGCCACTGTTGGCCTGTGTCTCGGAGGGAGAGGACGAGTATGGAGACTCAGCAGACAAGGACGCAGCTTTTTGACAGGTTTTGGTCTCTCTCTCATTCTGCCATAAGAAATTGCTATGAAGGGCTGTTTCCAAATGTTTAAAGGGCTCTAAATATAATGTTGAGAGATGAACACAGTGGAGAGGAGTGACAATAGTTATGTTTCAAAATGCCTTGTGTAAGTTTATCTCTTGAGAAGGAGATAAAAAGGGGGAATTGTAAGGAAATATTTGTATGTATTCATGTTAGCAAACTATGAATAAGCTTAAAATGGGAAATAATAACCAGCTTGTTAGGGACGCGCAGAGATTAGGAATGCGGACTAGTTGTCCCACAAAATCGCTCCCGCTGCTCCGATTCTCCGGCCCATCTCACACTCCATTGTTCCCTCACTCGAGAACAAGACCCCGAGATACTTGAACTCCTTCACTTGGGGTAAGGACTCATTCCCTACTTGGAGTGGACAGTCCATCGGTTTCCTGCTGAGAACCATGGCCTCAGATTTGGAGGTGCTGATCCTCATCCCAGCCGCTTCACACTCGGTTGCGAACCGATCCAGTGAGTGCTGAAGGTCGCAGACCGATGAAGCCATTAGAACCACATCATATGCAAAAAGCAGTGGTGCAATCCTTAGTCCACCGAACTGCAGACCCCCTCCCCCACGACTACGCCTCGAAATCTGATCCGTGTATATTACAAACAGGATTGGTGACAAAGCGCAGCCCTGGCGGAGGCCAACCCTCACCGGAAATGGGTCCGACTTACTGCCGATGACCGAGTACAGAGATTGGATGGGCCTCAGTAGAGTCCCCCTCACCCCATACTCCTGCAGCACCTCCCACAGTAACTCCCTGGGAACTCGGTCATACGCCTTCTCCAAGTCTACAAAACACATGTAGACCGGATAAGCGTACTCCCAGGCCCCCTCCAGGATCCTTGCGAGAGTAAAAAGCTGATCCGTCGTTCCACGACCAGGACGGAATCCGCATTGTTCCTCCTCAATCTGAGGTTCGCCAATCGGCCTGACCCTCCTTTCGAGTACCTTGGAGTAAACTTTCCCGGGGAGGCTGAGTAGTGTGATGCCTCTGTAATTGGCACACACCCTCTGATCCCCCTTTTTGAAAAGGGGAACCACCACCCCAGCCACTCCTTCGGTACTGCTTCCGACTTCCACGCAACGTTGATGAGACGTGTTAACCATGACAGTCCCTCAACACCCAGAGCCTTCAGCATTTCCGGGCGGATCTCATCCACCCCCGGGGCTTTGCCACTGTGGAGTTGTTTGACGACCTCAGTGACCTCCCCCCGGGAGATTGGTGTTGATCCCCCGTCATACTCCAGCTCTGCCTCTAACATAGATGGCGGAGTTGTCGGGTTCAGGAGTTCCTCAAAGTGTTCCTTCCAATGCCCTAACACCCCATCAGTTGAGGTCAACAACGTCCCATCCTTACTGTACACAGCTTGGATGGTCCCCTGCTTCCCCCTCCTGAGGTGTCGGACAGTTTTCCAGAACAACTCTGGTGCCACCCGAAAGTCCTTTTCCATGTCTTCTCCGAACTGCTCCCACACCCGCTGCTTTGCCTCGGCCACGGCTGAGGCTGCTGCCCTTCGGGCCTGTCGGTACCTTACAACTGCCTCGGGAGTCCCCCGGGATAACAAATCCCTGAATGCCTCCTTCTTCAGTCGGACGGCTTCCCTGACCACCGGTATCCACCAGGAGGTTCGAAGGTTACCGCCCCTTGAGGCACCTAAGACCTTGAGACCACAGCTCCCCGCCGCGGCTTCGGCAATAGAGGCTTTGAACACCGACCACTCTGGTTCAATGTCCCCAACCTCCACAGGAATGCCCGAAAAGCTCCGCCGTAGGTGTGAGTTGAAGGCCTCCTGAACTTGGGCCTCCTCCAGACGTTCCCAGTTCACCCGAACTACACGTTTGGGCTTACCAGGTCTATCCAGAGGCTTCCCCCGCCACTCGACCCAACTCACCACCAGATGGTGATCAGTTGACAACTCCGCCCCTCTCTTTACCCGAGTGTCCAAAACATACGGCCTCAACAACACAAAACTTCCTGCAGCTAAATAGCTCCAAAACAGAAGCTATTTTAGTTGGCACACCAAACCAGGTCCAGCCATCCCCCATAACCCACATTACCTTTTCTGGACAAAACATACCCCTCTCCACATCAGTTACCAACCTGGGTGTAAGATTTGACCGACATCTGACCTTTGACACCCACATCAAACACCTGTGCAAAACCTCCTACTACCACCTCAGGAACATTGCAAAACTCCTGTCAGATGCTGAACAACTGGTCCATGCCTTCGTTTCCTCAAGGCTTGACTATTGTAATGCTCTCCACATCGGGACTCCTAGCGGGAGCCTTCAGAAGCTCCAATACGTACAGAACAGTGCTGCTAGGATCCTGATGAGGGTGAGAAAGTACAACCACATCACACCCGTCCTTCATTCCCTCCACTGGCTTCCTGTCTCATTCAGGATTGAATACAAGATCTCACTGCTCGCCCATCAGTGCGTCCACGGGAATGCTCCTTCATACCTAAAATAACTACTCACATCACAAACCTCCACACGCAACCTCCATTCCACAACAAACAATCTGCTTCGCCCCCGAGGACCAAACTCCGCACAATGGGGGATCGGGCTTTCTGTGCAGCTGCTCCTCACCTGTGGAATTCCCTCCCAGACCACCTGAGGACTCCACAGACCACTGACGCCTTTAAGAAAGGCCTAAAAACAAATGTTTAGGCAAAAGTGCAGATCTGTAATGAGGACCCATCTCTGAAGAATAACACAAGTGTTATAACCTAAAGCCAAACTAATGTCCCAAACTACAGGAAGTACTTGAGGAGTAGTGGAAACTGCACTCTGCATGTTTGTGAGCAACTACATTGTCACTGCTGCCCCACAGAGACTACACTCAGGATTTGACGAAGGGGAGGAGGTGAAGAGCATCTGCACAGCAGGAGTCAGCAGTTTGACATCACTGATGTGATCAGGAGGAGGCAGACATAAGGATGGAGCTCCATGCCATACATCTTGCAGAGTCATATTCCTGCATCATTGTGAGGTGTGATGACACAGGTGTGGAGGTACTGCTCATATATTATGCAAGCAAATAGTTGTTTGGTTCATCTCTAGTGTACATGCATGCAGGCCATGGAATGAGAGAGAGATATGTCCCCATCAACATCATATGTGAGAAAATTGGAAAAGACATGTCTAACTGTCTACCAGCATGTCGTGCACTCACTGGCTGTGGCACAACAAGTCGTTTGTACAGAATAGGAAAGACAATCAGCATCAGCAGGTCGTTTGTGACCCTGACCAGAGCTGTTTCAGTGCTGTGGGCGGAACAGAAACCGGACTGGAATATCTCAAAGAGGCCGTTTAGGTGGAGATGGTTCTGAAGCTGGGCGGCAACTACATGTCTAACTGTCTACCAGCATGTCGTGCACTCACTGGCTGTGGCACAACAAGTCGTGTGTACAGAATAGGAAAGACAACAGCATTCACCAAACTCAAGACCCATCTCAGCGAGCTCAAAGATCTGGCCCATGTTGGACTCTCTGCCAGCTTGGAAGAGTCTTTGCCAGTCGCAAGAGAATTAGCGCTTCTGCTATATGGAAAAAAGAAAAAGGAAATTGGACTGATGCACAAACTGGGATGAACTGAGGTTCATAATTGCATCAACAACAGATGCAGCCTTGGGAAAATCTGCCGCCAACAGAGGATGCATTTCAACAACATGTACAGAGCAATGTTTCAGACAGCGATATGGTGTCACAGCCCGAACCCAAACCCTTGTTATGGAGTCCTATTGGCAAGCGGTGGATTGTCAGAGATGGGGCCATTCAACCAGTGCTATTTACAAAAACCCCAGCACCTACAGAAGTGAGAGCCATTACTCACTTGTATTGCAAAGATGCAAAGTGTGGAGAGAGTGGACAGTGCCAGTGCCTCTCTGTACAGAGTTCTACACCTGCTGTGCAGAATGTCAAAATGTGTCCCCTAACGTTTCTGAGGAACCTGACATTTAACATTATATTCTAGTATCTATATACTTGACCTCTCACAGAATTATTTGATGAATTGTATACTGTACTTTGAATTAAGGTTCCAGTTTCAATAAAACCTGTACTATTTACAATTACACCTATGTTTTAGAGGCTTGCAATTTAGAACTAATACACTTGATTGTATTGGGTTACTCTTATTCTGACTATTTGGTGATGTAGTTCAGCCACCTGGTATTTCCCTCTCCAAATATAATGACCATCAGAGTGAGCATTCTTATCTTTTTGAGTGAATTTGACTGTATCAGAGAAGAGGTAGGCCTATGTCTAAAGAAATCTCATTTGCAATAGAACTGTACCAGATATTTCCATACAACTATTGGTTAGTGTTCAATAGCACCTACTGGTTAGTGTTCAATAGCACCCTAGACAATTCAGTAATGGTATATTTTTTAGGGATTTCTGTTTTTCTGATAAATGAGAAAAAAGTGATTGAGTCCTATGTTCCTATCACCAAAAAGTACAATTTCCGTCTAAACTAAAGCTAAGTTTACAGGACTATAATTCAGTATTTTTTTTGTTAGATAATTGTCTGACTATTTAGTGATGTAGGACAGCCACCTGGTTCATACCTTAGTAAATCTGAAGAAGAAAAGAGTGGTCATTCTCAAGTTATGGGCTTTTTTGTCACCTTTCCCACATTCGGCCTGGTCTAATTTGGCTCTTTTTCAGAACAATCCAAAAAACATTCTTTCCCCCAAAATAAAATTTGACAACAATCAATTTCATTAATGGGAGACCCTAAAGATAAGTAAAATCATTGTTATCATTTGTTCTACCTCGGGTAGGGGTATCTCGAAAACTAAAGACTTTTTTGAGGACTTGCTGCTGGACTATTAGTCCAAAAGTAAAAAAGTAGCGAACGTTTAGTATACAATTATGTTTTACTAAATACTCTAAATCTCCACCCTCCATAACTGCACTTGCTAATGTTGCTACTTGCTAACGGCGGTGATGACAGTACGAAGATGATACGATTTAATTGGAGTGAAGCCAAAGGGCGGGTGGCTTCCCTTAGCATGGCCCTGAAAAATCACAGGTTGGCAGGGGCATGACGGTAGCCTCATCTGATTGGTTAATCCCTCAATTAGTTTACTGTGAGTGCAATATACTGTTTCACCATAACATCTAGAGGGGCGCTGTTTCACTCTTTGTAAAATACTCAATGAGAATGGGGGAGAGATGGCAGCAACAAAGAAGGATTACCAAAACTAAACAAAATGTTTTTTTCATTTATTAAAATGATAACTACAGTCCGAAAAAACAGGGGAAGCCTGGCTTCCCTTGGCCTCCAGGAGCAAATGCCACTGATCACTCCTCTGTTGTGGCTGACAACGTTAAAGGCCTCTAATACAAATTAAAGGCTGAATTAATACCACGTATCTCAAATATTTTTACAAACTTGATGTCTGCTCTAACTCTAGATACTGGAAAATAATGGACAATTGTTTTCTTATTGTCTATTGAACTCAAATAGTTATAAAATCAGCAAAATCCTAAGGAAAAGTAATGTCATAAGAAAACAAAACATATTAATAATAATAATAATAATTTGAAGTATTTTGAGCAATGTTTGTAGTTCCAAATTCCAAGTCTCATAACCCACCACTAATGCCAAAGATGTCTCGAATGTTGGGAACGAGGATGACCAGCAGGTTGACCACACACAGCAGACAGAGGGCGATGGCGATGTGCCGGATCCAGTTGAAGGGCCTCCCTGGAAACAGCAGCTGCAGGAGGGCCCGGCGGATCTGACACAAACACAGACGTTAGGACACATAGCCTGTAGCTACACAGGTATCAGAGCCAGTCCATGGAGCAACCAACATAATACGCATGCTGTTTCTCAATTTGAATACTTCTTCATTTAGTTAGATGTATCTCCCCCTGCTGGCAGTAGTTCATTTGTGATAAAGTTCTACCATGTGACCAATATACCATGTGACAATCTTATTCAATCCTCATGTCCACTCCTTTGGTTGCATTCTTGGTTGGTACATATATTACAAACATAATTTTATTTTATTTCTTCTAAATATGTTAGGTAAGTTAAATCTATAAAAAGATAATTTTTTGGTTTGAAAAAGTCCATGTGTGTGTCTATTCTCTGGCATTTCTCCAACTTATTGTTTTATAGCGATTGTAACTATTCTTCTAGATATTTGTGTCTATTGTATTGTGTTTTATTTCTAAGTTTCAGCCTTTTTCTGTTTTAAACTGATTATAAACAACTACTCCGTTCTCCAGTGCTTGATGGTGGAAGGTGTTTAGCTGCCCGTCAAAGTCCACAGGGATACATGCCATTTAAGCCAAAATTAAATAAATAAATACATACATAATTAAATAAATACATATATATATATAAATATGCCTATGAAATAAATTCTGAAATAAATAAATGAGGCAATAAATATGTACATTTAAATACACAATTATTTATTTCATGGGACTTGTATTTGATAATGCCACATTTCCATTTCTTATATACAAATGAACGGGGCGTGGTTAGCTCACAGATCCAGCTATTACCGTGAAGGCGCTATTCATTGCGCACTAAAAATGAATAGCTATCACAATAGCTGGTGATTTGACCGAGCGAACGCGAGAGACGGCTGAGTTGACCGCAGTTATGCAACAGCAACCGAAGCTAAACTGACTATCTTGACTACTTGTTGCAATCCTATTGTGGCATAAGCCGTTTTCTACAGGCACATTTTACCTTTTCATTATGATTCTACTTGTGATAGTCCGACAGCACAACCTGCGCAGTCCATGTATTGATTCCATCTGATAGCAGCTATAATACAAAACAACACTTCTGCCTGCTCTCCACAATGATAAATGACAGTGAACGGATGGTCATAGTAAGGTACAAATAGACAGAATCACACGAAGCCTGGTTAGTGTTGCCTGACTTTATAAAGTGTGTTATTTTTGTATAAGTGTGTGGTTGAGTTCTACTCTATTTTCTCAGCGCTACTGCTTGTTACAACTTTAATTTTCCGTACTCGCCATAAACTGTTATTATGGCTCAGGTTAATCTAGCCCCCTTCCGACGTGAGTGTGGTTCTTGGTTCTTGCCGGGCAGCCAAGTGGGATCAGCTAAGAACCGGTTGTCGGTGTTTAGAGCCGGAGGAAACAGGAAGAACCAGAGCTAAATCAGGCTGTAGCACGGAACTGGCTCTGGACTCAGAACCAGAGAAGAACCAGTTAAGCACCAGAAAAGCACAAGAACGGTTCTTGAACCGGAACCGGTTTGGTTTATTGGCAGTTTGCAAACCACTTAAGAGTACTGGGTTGCGTTGCAATAGTCCATTTAGCTTAGGAACCTTCCTAACCAAGTGAAATGACCCAGCAGTACGTCAGTGGCAGCCATGTTAAGTGCCGTTCCAATTCTCTAAATTAAAGGAAAGGAGGTTTCAAACTTCCTTTATAACCTCCCTTTAGCTTATGAACCACTGGACCTCCCTTGACAAAAGGAGTGGAGAAAATGCTGCCCCACAATGCATTGCAGCCGCAGCATTTGCTGTCACTCAACAGTCGGCCGTTCACGAAAACAACCGATTATGACGGAGAAATTATATCAAGTTACGGTGCTTATTAAGCATTTTAATGCGTATGTGGTAAGTTGCCAAAGTGCTTTGTTCTGAACGTTCATCAGTATTATAATCAAAGAGAAATATGAACGTTAGTTTTTACTGAAATGATCAAATAAAGTCAACATTTCACAGTCAGATCTTTAGTTCATTCAATAATACGTATTGGGATCATTTGTATTAATGTGGACCGGAGGGAGAGGGTGACGAGCATAAGTTTCACTTTCCTTTTTTATTTCAATTCCAGCTTTGGTCCTGAAGAATCTGTTTCTCTGTTGTCCACGTTCATAAAGCAAAGCAGCAGCATCAGAGCACGGTGCAGAGTCTCTAGATGAGTTCACAGTAGTCCCTCGTTCTTATTGAACATCCATGTTGTAGTCCTCTGTATAGAGAACTGTGGTTTCCATGGTTTCCCCACAGCAGCAGAAGCACATTCATGACGTCCGCTGGCGCATCAGAAAAACGTCGGATAGTGAAAGTGTAGTCGGATTCTCTAAAGCACCGCAGTCTCTTCTCCTAAGTCCTTTTGAATTCTCCTATCCACTATCTCTTAACCCCGTGACCTTTCACTCAGAGGTCAAGGGATAGACGATAGGGTTAGAATTTAGGAGCTGATTTTTGGATTATCGGAACGCAACCCTGGAGTGTGAAACAAGGGCTGCAGTCGGATAGTTTAAAAATCAGCTCCTAAGTTCTAACCCTATCGTCTATTCCTTGACCTCTGAGTGAAACGTCACGGGGTTAAGGGATAGTGGATAGGAGAATTCAAAAGGACTTAGGAGAAGAGACTGCGGTACTTTAGAGAATCCGAATGCACTTTCACTATCCGACGTGTTTATGATGCGCCAGCGGACGTCATTGTGTGCGTCTGCTGCTGTGGGGAAAACTATGGAAACCACAGTTTTCTATACAGCGGACTACAACATGGATGTTTAATAAGAACGAGGGACTACTGTAAACTCATCTAGAGACTCTGCACCGTGCTCTGATGCTGCTGCTTTGCTTTATGAACGTGGACAACAGAGAAACATATTCTTCATTACCAAAGTTGGAATTGAAATAAAAAAGGAAAGTGAAACTTATGCTCGTCTCCCTCTCCCTCCGGTCCACATTAATACAAATGATCCCAATACGTATGATTGTATGAACTAAAGATCTTAAAATCAATACAGATGTATTTATTATAAACGTTAGTCCTTAACATAGATCACTGTGTATATCACCATTCAAGCATCTTTTAAAAGTTGAACAAACCCCACACAGCTCAGTAAAGACTGAAATGTTGACTTTATTTGATAATTTCAGTGAAAACTAACGTTCATATTTCTCTTTTTGATTATAATACTGATGAACGTTCAAAACAAAGCACTTTGGCAACTTACCACCTATGTTTTAAAAAGCTTAATAAGCACCGTAACTTTCATGATATCATTTCTCGGTCATAATCGGTTGTTTCCGTGAATGGCCGACTGTTGAGTGACGGCAAATGCTGCGGCTGCAAAGCATTGTGGGGCAGCAATTTCGCTTCTCCTGTCGGTTAGGGAGGTCCAGTGGTTCCTAAGCTAAAGGAGGTTATAAAGGAAGTTTGAAACCTCCTTTCCTATCATTCTCATCATTCTAGAGAATTCGAACGGCACTTATCATGGCTGCCACTGAGGGACTTCCGGGTCATTTCACTCCTTTAGGAAGGTTCCTAAGCTAAATGGACTATTCGACTTCAGCCAAGAGCTATTGAGTCAGTGTTGTGGTGCTGTTGCTTTAGTCTGGATCTGTGAGCTAACCACGCCCGTTCATTTGCATATAAGAAATGGAAATGTGTCATTATGAAATACAAGTCCCATGAAATAAATAAATGTGTATTTAAATGTACAGGTATACATATTTATTGCCTCATTTATTTATTTCAGAGTTTATTTCATAAGCATATATATATATGTATTTATTTAATTATTTATGTATTTATTTAATTTTGGCTTAAATGGCATTCCATACATGGACACAACACCTTCCCTTAGTATACTGCATGTCCTGCACTGTGAAAGCATTTGCAGTGCGTGCATTCTGATCGCGTAGTGTCAAATTGTACACAGCAGCTGTGCCCTGCCAGAACCTGACATTGCTTCTGTTAGCATTGCAGATTAAGCAATTTACCCTTTGCATTAACAGTGGCTTATTTTCAACGCCAGTGAAGTGGTATTTTACTTTTAAAAGTGTTTTAAAAGAATGTATAACTTTCTTAACTTGCCATATTTTGCAATGGGACGCACTTATGCACTCGAAACAGCAAATAAAGAAGTACGCAATTTGAGACAGAGCGACAGGCAGTTCAGGTCAGTGTCATAGAGTACGTCAGATGGATGAGTGTGAAGGCCACACATGTTCTTACAGGAAACAAGACAACAGGAACGGTCAGAGTGACAGCCACCAGGACGGCCAGTCGCACACACAGGATCAGAGTGTCCAGGGGGTCCACCTTATGGTAGGTATGGAGCAGCTCTGCTTCAGTGTTCCCTACACACACACACACACACACACACACACACACACACACACACACACACACACACACACACACACACACACACACACACACACACACACACACACACACACACACACACACACACACACACACACACACACACACACACACACCACACACACACACACACACACACACACACACACACACACACACACACACACACACACACACACACACACACACACACACACACACACACACACACACATACCATGTATACATCACTTCAGGGGACATTACATTGACTTACATGCATTTCCTGGAGACTTATCCTAACCTTAACCATAACCAACACATGCCTAACCCTAACCCTTACCTTTACCCTAACTCTAAACCTGACCAAGTCTTCACCCTAAAATGAATGATCCCTTATGGGGACCTCCAATTTGTCCCCATAAGGGAGGCGAGTCCCCACACAACAACACAACACCTGTGTCACCTTACTAGACTGAGCTATGTTCTGCAGACTTAAAGATCTGTCACTCTTACCAAAGAAGGTCAGGTATCCAAATATGGCTGTGAAGAAGTACATGGTGAACATGCCCAGGATGGAGACATTGCCAATATTCTGCATTCTTCTCTTGGTTGGGCTTTAGGGGAAAAGATGGCAGGTGTTATAAAACAGTACAGTAAAAAAATGAAAGAGAGTGAAACATGGCTATTATAAACGTTTATTTTAAGAAAATAATATATACAAATCTGAAAATGAAGCTGTAAACTACTGTCCAGGTTAGACATTTTAGGTATACTTATTTAAAAAAATTATATAAATATATAAACGGTATTTTTCCATCAGCTTCCGATGGCACAAAACCACAAAGATTGGACCCAAGGTGACTAGAAAATATGATTTCAATTTTGAGCATCCTCAACTCATGCACCTTTAAAAGGCAGGGAAGGGTATGAACCAAAGAGTATTCCCTTTTGACTCTCACAGGCATGAATGTTTTTTCATGCACACTGGATGTGAATATCAGGAAGTGTGCATCGTACTTGCTCAGTTCGGTGTAGATGGGAAGCACTTCAGGGTGACAAACAAAAGCAAATGCCAGGATGGGGATGGTATACGCCGTCTTTAAATCAAATAACACAGTGACTTCATGAACTCCCTGTGAAATATGATGCACCCACTAATAGTTCCAGATCATAAAGTCTCTGACCTCTTGATTGATGGTGAAGTATTTGGCAGTGCATGTGTCCTCCAGGAAGACTGCGTTCACAGAGTGGTTGCCAAACACTTCCAGAGGGCATGCAATGTTGAACTTCTTATAGATGACCTGATGTAGATAAAGAGAGTTTGAGGAGGGAGAACAAATGCTATATGTATTGCCTTTGGTTACTAAAGAAAATACATGTTGGTACTATTTGGAATCTCCCTAAAATATTGTATTGTAGTATTTTAGCTCTTCGTCTCTATATCTCCGTTGTTGTTATATTGAGTTTTTGCACATGGCACTTAATGATTACCTTTACCTAAGTTAATTCGTTAGCAAACAGGCACACAGACCACCCATTCCACATCCATGCTCCACTATGTCCCCCAGCTAGTCTCTAACTGTGTGCAGGGGGTGTGCAGTCTGCTGGTGCTGGTGGTTGATTCGCAGAGAGACTGAACCAAACCAGTGAAGGAATGGGTTTGACACTTTAAAGGTGTGTTCACACCGGACAACATCACAGTTTTGAAGATACAGGGCGTATCTCCATGTATCTCCAATTATTGTAATGCACGTATCAAAATGGTGCCGAAATAACAGCATATTGATACCAGTTAGTAAAAACCATGAAATATGCTTTGACTGTGCTAACAAGAAATGGATATACATGTAATCGCACCTTTAGTCTTTTACGTAACAAACAGTCATTTAATCCATTGTTCATGAGCTGTTATGCTTTTAACAAACTGTTGTCCATCATTGATGACCCCCCCCCCTCTCCACCTGCAGCTGGACAGACAAATAAACCCCCCCTCTCCACCTGCAGCTGGACAGACAGATAACCCCCCCCTCTCCACCTGCAGCTGGACAGACAGATAACCCCCCCTCTCCACCTGCAGCTGGACAGACAGATACCCACCCACCCCCCCCTCTCCACCTGCAGCTGGACAGACAGATAACCCCCCCCCCTCTCCACCTGCAGCTGGACAGACAGATAACCCCCCCCCTCTCCACCTGCAGCTGGACAGACAGATAACCCCCCCCTCTCCACCTGCAGCTGGACAGACATATACCCCCCTCCCCTCTCCACCTGCAGCTGGACAGACAGATAACCCCCCCCCCCCCCTCTCCACCTGCAGCTAGACAGACAGATACCCACCCACCCACCCCCCCCTCTCCACCTGCAGCTGGACAGACAGATACCCCCCCCCCTCTCCACCTGCAGCTGACAGACAGATACCCCCCCCCCCCCTCTCCACCTGCAGCTGGACAGACATATACCCCCACCTCTCCACCTGCAGCTGGAAAGACAGATAACCCCCCCCCCCCTCTCCACCTGCAGCTGACAGACAGATACCCCCCCCCTCTCCACCTGCAGCTGACAGACAGATAACCCCCCCCCCCCCTCTCCACCTGCAGCTGGACAGACAGATAACCCCCCCCCCTCTCCACCTGCAG
Source organism: Pseudochaenichthys georgianus (assembly GCF_902827115.2). NCBI lineage: Eukaryota > Metazoa > Chordata > Actinopteri > Perciformes > Channichthyidae > Pseudochaenichthys > Pseudochaenichthys georgianus. The sequence continues at coordinate 779,195 of NC_047508.1, read as the reverse complement.
CTAGACAGGCAGATAACCCCCCCCCCCCTCTCCACCTGCAGCTAGACAGGCAGATACCCCCCCCCCTCTCCACCTGCAGCTAGACAGGCAGATACCCCCCCCCCCCTCTCCACCTGCAGCTAGACAGGCAGATACCCCCCCCCCCCCCCTCTCCACCTGCAGCTAGACAGGCAGATACCCCCCCCCCCCCCTCTCCACCTACAGCTGGACAGACAGATATGTTAATGTCTGTCTTTATCTGTTGTGATTTATTGTCTTTTATTGTGATGTAATGTGTTTTTATGTACAGCACTTTGGCTCGACCAAAATCGTTTTTAAATGTGCTCTACAAATAACATTTGATTTGATTTGATTTGTCTCTGTGTGGGAAGAACACAACCACCCAGCTGAATCTAGGTAAACGTGCTCCTCCTGGTGGATATATTCACCAGTGCTACTGATTTCCACACACGGAGTACAAGTCGCCCTGAGTTCACTAAGTCATAGCTGGAGATTTGGAGAACAAATCATTTCTCCAGCACCACAGTAAACATAGGAATAAAGTAATACACTGATACTACCCCCAGACTCACCGCAGACAGGAAGAAGACCATGCAGGAGATAGAGAAGCCACTTGTGTAACCCAGATACCCTGCAGTGAGCAAGAAGACAACTCTCAGACACAACTGAGAACCGGGGAAATAGGAAGGGTTTACTTCTTGTTATGCAGAAAAGTTATTGGGCTTTTTTGATCAAATAACATTTGTTGGAAAATATTATCATCAAAAAAAGTGGCTTATTAACACATGAATACTGTGTCATATGTGTTTCGAGATATTTAAGAAGAACATTATAAGTGAAGCACGAGTTTCAGGTGTGGGTCATATTCCATTATACTTTAACAATTAGCTGAGGGCCAATTAAAACGGACCTGGGCCGTAGTTTGGACACCCCTGCTGTAAGCGCTCTGTTGTGAGTTATGTTAGTGAAACAGATTTTATGCAGTTTGATTTTCTTTTGGCTTCACTGAGTCCTATTGGAGAGCAGCATCTATAATTTGTCTCCATATGAGTTAGGTTAAGTTCTGTCAAAGACTTAAATGAGGTGATGTCTTGTTTCAAGATGGTTAAACCGTACACCCCAGCACGTGCACTCCGCTCTGCATCAACCAAACGGCTCGCTGCACCATCGCTGCGAAGGGGACCCAAGTTCCCATCAGCAAAAACACGTGGGTTTGCTTTCCTGGCTCCAAAATGGTGGAATGAGCTCCCCATTGACATCAGGACAGCAGAAAGCTTACACACCTTCCGGCGCAGACTGAAAACTCATCTCTTTCGACTCCACTTCGAGGATAGAACTATTAACAAAGCACTTATATACTAATAAAGGGCTGGCTTATCGAAATGCAGTTGAGTGGCACTTGAAATATTTTTGCTCTATGAAGCCTGATGTACTTTATGATTCTGTTTTCTTGAAGTTTGTATTTTGTTGGTCGAACGCACTTATTGTAAGTCGCTTTGGATAAAAGCGTCAGCTAAATGCAATGTAATGTAATGTAATGTAACAAGCTGTCTGAGGAGTTTTAGTATGATAAAATGAAGTGATGTGGCATACCCAGGTGTTTCATCAGGGCCAGTGGGAAGATGATGCAGATGGAGACGATCACGATGAGGTAGTTTCCATTCATGTACCATTCCCTAGTGGCAGAGCAAATGATATCCCACACAGTTAGGCATACACACAAATAGTTGGCTGGAATCGATCCTTGGAAATTGTGGTTGTGGTGCATGCACGGTAACCATTTGCTCTATGTCAGTTCTCTTTTAGAATCACCATTTTTGTTCAGTCTGTCCCAGGGGGCAGGATGTTGAATAAAGACTTCTGATCTGCTATTTTACAAACCTCAACAAGTTACTGCAATAGGAGACTTTGCTTACAGACTTGGCTGATGACATGGTAACACACAAGAACGTTACTAAATTATTAATTTTGAAGAATGCAATCTGTGATGCCCGCAGACTTAAAAGTATATAAGCTCTCTTTAATACCCCCCCCCCCCCCCCCCCCCCCCGTACTTCCTGTGCTGAGGTTTTACATTATATTTCATTATGTCTGAACTTGTCAATAGAGCACTAAATGTAAATGTATTTCCAGCTGAGAATAATACTCTTCAAATGCACTATTTCCTACTGTTAACCTGTTAAGCCCGAAGGTCCCCGCCGGCGGGGACTGTGGGTTTTTTTTTTCACGACACTGTGTCTCAGGGCATCTTAATATTTAAAAACTATTAATATGTTATACGAGATTAACGAGAAGAATCTCAGCTAACTGACAATACGAACCATTTTTACAGAAACAAAACACAAGTCTCAGAAGAAGTGTTAGCATTAGCCCTTAGCTAAAACGGGCAGATGCTACTTCCGGTGCTAACTAACAAAAACGATCTTTAAAACGTAATATTTTCTGCACAAACTACATATCATCTGAAAGCTGATACTCCACAGATTATTTGGTTATAAGTATCATCACTGTAGGACACAAACTTACTGAGCTAGCAGCCAGAACAGAGAAGAAAAAAAACAGCAGTTTTCAAAACCATAACAATAATTATGTCTTACCGTTGCTGTTTTGTGATCAAAGCTCGTGTTCAAGGGAATAAAAACGCTGCTTAAAGTTAATCCAATGTCTCTTAGTCACTTTAGAATTGTTCCTGATAATATATCATTACATTCATGGCAGCAGGTATAGAGTAGGTATAAAGTTTTGCAGTCCCGAGCTAACGCTGTCTCACGTGCTGTTTACGCAAACCTTTCTCTACTTGACGTAAGTGTTTAGCGGGACTTACTAACTGTCACTCGATTCTATTGACTCTAATGGTTCAGAAAAGGTGTCAATCACCCAAATCGACCAATGGGTTCCAAATATATGATCCTGCGTAGTATAAACTACGCCCGCTCCGGCTCCATTACGCATTACGCAGCCAGAAGGGAGAGCTACACCACAGAGCAGGAGCTAGAGATGCTAGCTCACGATAGCTATGATCATACCAGATGACTCTTCGTCGGATGATGAAGATCTCCTCCAGCCAGACCTGGATCCGGACAGTAGTGACTCGGATATTGAACTTCCACCACGGGAAAGGTATGTAATCTCTCTGTTTTTATATATTACTTATGTGTTTGGTGAAACTGCGTCACAGTGCTAGCTTAGCCAAGAAGCTACAGGAATGATTAGGCAAAATGCTAAATAGTGTTACTTGTCTTTTTGGAGTTACATTTTCTAAATGAATGGCCAGTGAATGAATATATATATATGTGTTTACTTATTTATTTGGTGTAATATTATTCATTTATAGATTCAATATTATCCTTTTTATATATTACTTTTGTGTTTGGTGGAACTGCATCACAGTGTTAGCTTAGCCAACAGGAATGATTAGCCAATATGCTAAATAGTGTTACTTGTCTTTTTGGAGTTACATTTTCTAAATGAATGGCCAGTGAATGAATATACATGTGTTTACTTATTTATTTGGTGTAATATTATTCATTTATAGTCCAATATTATCCTATAAGTATAAGCCAGTGAATTAATCTAATCTCTCTGTTTTTCCACATGTGTTAGATGAGGTGTGACCCCAGCAGGACAAAGCCACACACCCAGAAGACTTTCAGGGAGCAGCTTGCTGCAGAATTGTTGGAGTTTGCTGAAGGCCCTGCTGAAGGCCCTGCACCTCCACCACCCCCTCCTCCACCACCCACATGCATGCCCGAGTATTATGGGGAAGATGCCACCAAGGTCAGGAAGAACTGCAGGAGGTGCCTAGATGCTGGACTCAAAAGGGTGAAGACACCTGTGTACTGCAGGAAGTGCCAGGTCCCTCTGTGCTTCACTGTCAAAAAGAACTGTTTCAGGGAGTGGCACGACCTAAATACGGGAACATTCAGGTAGGTATAAAGTTCAGGTAGGTATAACATTTTGCGAGTGTTTATTTGGTAACATATTTGTTGTTTTTACAAACCTACAGTGTGGTTTTATTGTATAGTACGTTGGTAAAATGTTTGTTTTTACATGCCTATAGTGTGTTGGTAAAATGTCTGAAATAAATCTGCCCCAGTTGGAGTCAAACGTTACCTATGTTTCCGTTTTTTTTTATTGTGCATGTACACCTACACACAATGACCTACAGTGTAGTTTTATTGTATCGTGCGTTGGTACAGTTACATACACACACAGCTACACTTACACATACACACCTACACATACCCACACAGCTACACTTACATACCCACACAGCTACACTTACACATACACACCTACACACACACACACACACACACACACACACACACACACACACACACACACACACACACACACACACACACACACACACACACACACACACACACACACACACACACACACACACACACACACACACACACACACACACACACACACGCACACCTACACTTACACACACCTACACACACAAACATATTTGTAACATTTTTTTAAGAAATTCTTTTTTTTTTTAATATATTTTTTTTGGGTGGAATGAATACCTATAGTGATGATTCAATGTAATACAATAATTGTAATAGTCTGGTACCTGCAAAAGGTCAAATGGCACTGATGGAACCAAATGTGCCCAAATGTGCCCAAATGTGCCCAAAGCTTATTCCGCCTGGACTTTATTTACATAAACCTCTCTAAAAAGGTCAAATGTCACTTTTTTTGCCTCAATCTTGATACAGGGTACTTATTATATGTTATACTTTGGATTCCTAAAGCTTTTAGGCTACTAACCCATCATTTAAGGTTGGTCTTCACTATAAGTAATGGCTTTTCTTTAGGCGGAGACAGGAATTTACATTTTGTTGCTACAGATGTAGCGCTTCGTTTCAGACGCCTACCTGTGCGGGTCCGTGATCGGCACGGGGTGGGCCCCTGCTCAAAAGGAAAACCCCCCGCAGGACTTGAAATGCCCCCTTGATAAATACATTTAATTATAATGAAACCAGCTGCAATGGATCATGGATCCACCAGGGGGAGCCGTGAAAAGCTGCCACACTGAAACTCATGTGAAATAAACAGCTGATCTACAGGTATCTGATATAGCGGATATTTGTTAAGATCCATATATGTCACGGATAGGATCATATTCTGTGCTAAGTAAGAGACATGTAATCATTTACTAAACATCACCATGTTTTTATTTAACAAAATAATGTTTAATTCACGTTGGCGTAACTTACGCCGCGTGAGTACAAAACCATCGCTATGTTTTTAGATCAGGAAATGCATCCAGGGTCAAACAAACGATGTTCGATCGTCATCCTCACATTCATTTAATGTATCATATGTTCGCGAGTTGAAATGAATGCACTACATTTAATCCACGTGAGTTTACAACAACAACAATAATCGCTTTGTTTTTATATCACATCCGACGCAGGAAAATGCAGCGGCTCTCACTACCGATCACCCTAATCCCACGGGCAAACAATAATATGTACAGTGTTAATAGTTTACTGTATTATTAGTGTCTAATATTACTGCTATACTAATCACACATTGAGTTGTTGAAATCAGACCGTCGTTTTTTTTAAACGCTCTGAATGAAACGGCAGCTCTCAGGTGATCAGCTGTGTGTTTACACAATAACATATGCATAGTAATTTAATACCTTCCAACACACATTGTAAGAACAGTTCTGTTTCATATGAGTGTTGAGAGCTGTATCCACACATCTACTAATTTTGCCCTCAGTGCACCAGATTGATGCATTTAACTTCAATTTAAATAAAAACATCTTCTGTTGTAACAACAATAACATTATAAATAGTAACATAGCATGGTATTGCAAATTTACTGTAGCTTCGAGTGTTACTGGCCTGAGATTTTTTTATTACATGAATGAAGGTGACTGGGGCTTTTTAATATAGACTTTTCAGTGTCCCACATTTTGCACAGAACTGTCCCACATTAGGAAAACAGATTGTCTGAGACAACTTGGCACTAAGAGTACTAATATGTCTACCATTTCTTTTATGAGTTTAATATCTGCATTTTCTCTTTTGGTTTGATAAGGACACATCCTGGGGATTTCAGAATGTTACTGGATTTTGATTTATTGTATCGGCTTCATGTCGCAATTTATTCCCGAAGTCTGAAATGCAAAAATGTTCCACATTAGGGCAATTCACCCTACATTTAATCATTTTGTTTATTTTTAACGAAATAAATGTTTAATCCATCATGAAATTAATGTAGGCTATTTACTTAGTACATATCTGACATTAACGATTAACACACTGTTCATACTGCTCACAGGCTGATATCTAGTGTATTCATACCCCTCACTGTTTATTCATCATTCAATTCATTATATATTTTATTCTGTAGATTGTGAACATTACTTTTCACTTCACTGCTTGTTGCACCTGGTTAGAAGCTAAACTGCATTTCGTTGTCTCAGTACCTGTAATCTGTGCAATAACAATAAAGTTGAATCTAATCTTGAGCAGGAACTAATGTAGGCTATTTACTTAGTACATATCTGACATTAACGATTAAACACGTTTGTGCATTCTTTATGAATGCAAACCGAGTCAACCAACCCCCCATGTGTCCTATATGTATGTTGGGGACCCTTTGTTTAAAACTAATTGGCCATCGGAATGTGTGGAGTCACATTCCACAGCTCTCCCCCCTCCTGTGATCCCCCGCACACAGATAGAGAGAGAGAGGGAGATAGCTCTTCTGGAGTGAAGAGAGCGGAAATAATGATATTGCAAGTTAGAAACGTAAAATTCATTTTGACAGACACTTGGGGGAAATATGCTGCATTTTGAATGTCCGATAGTCCACCATTAACACCTTAGTCCGTCTCGTCTCATCAACGAAAACTAAATATACATGTAGATTTCCCATGAGAGCAAAAGGAGAATATCCGTGTGTAAGAGTGAAAATGTATGTATGTAAAATGAGAATATAGCCTATGTGTGTAAGATGTCCGATAGTCCACCATTTCCACCGGAAATATCAAACATTTAATAAAAGTGAAAAACAATGAACAAGACTTAACGTATTCATCATAATTAATTGTATTTATTTCGTTTGGATGTAGGATTTTTGACTTTGTTTAGAGCAGTGATCTTCTACTATATGAACATGTTGGACCCAAAATCACAAAAAAAAACGTAAAAACAGATTTTGAAAATGATTTTATTTTTCATAACACAAACATACACAACGAAACCATTTAAAAGCTGGAAATATATACATGGGATGTGACTATGATAATGTGAAAGTTTGATTGAGATAGCATGGGATTTCATTCTGATAAGGCAAAAGTGTTATTATAAATATAATACAAATATATATATATACACATTATGTACAACAATCTGTTTTTTCTGTCTTTATCTGTGCCACGCTTCAAAGCGGTTTCTGTCAACTACGACACAGAGGGCAACATCACAGATTCCTCCTCCTCCAGGTCAAAAAACAAGCTTAAAGCTTGACTCACGTTCAGAGTTCTCTTCATCATAGTTGAGTCTTCAAAACTCTAAATCTATCTAACTATATCTAAATTCTCAATGTTTGTCTGTCACTTTACTTCAATCGCAGTCTCTCTTCGTCTCCCGCCGCCTGTCTTCGTATATTTTCGTCTCTCTCCATTTCCCGCCGTCTCTCTTCGGTTCCCGCCGTCCCTCTTCGTCTCTTTTCGTCTCGTTTCGTATCACTCCGTTTACCTGATTACCTCACCCCCTCCCTGGTAAATACATCCTGTTGAGCAGAATCTACAGTTTCCAGTATTTTCCGTTTCGTAAAATGATAAAATACGGCGAAGATATTAAAATATGTGCTTCCATTATTCATACTTCTGAAATATATCTGTATTAACTTTATATCATCGTATGTCCGTGTTTATTGGGTATTTTTGCATGAAACAAAGACTGGCATATAGTTTCAAGCCAGTACTTTCGACAGAAATACACATATACATCCTGTTGAGCAGGATCTACAGTTTCCAGTATTTTCCGTTTCGTAAAATGATCAAATACGGCGAAGATATTAAAATATGTGCTTCCATTATTCATACTTCTGAAATATATCTGTATTAACTTTATATCACCGTATCTCCGTGTTTACTGGGTCTTTTTGCATGAAACAAACACTGGGATATAGTTTCAAGCCAGTACTTTCGACAGAAACACACGGCAATGTTGTACGGACTGTTGTTTTTATGCGGCACCGGCTTGAACAGGTCATGTGATCTGATCACGCCGGCGTGACGGTCGACTCCAAAGGTTTAATATTAAATACATATAAGTATTTTTACAACTTGTATTTAGAAATACTCTGTTGTAATTATTGATGCATACATGTGTTCATCCATTCAATGTGGCATCTGCTATAATGGGGTTAATGTATGATATTACTTAATAATACAATACATTATAATATATGATATGATAATTACATTTTAGTTTTATTCATTTCTTATTTCATAGTTTCTCATTATTATTATTTTTATCGCTCATCTTATTTTTGATTTTATTAATCTGTGTGAATCTGTGCTGTCCTGTTTTTCACTCTCACCCTGTTGCTGTTTGAACTACTGAATTTCCCCACGGGATTAATAAAGGTCCATCTTATCTTATCTTAATGTATAAGTTGATTTACTTCAATCTACTGTACAATATTACAAGAAATATACTGCATAAAGCAAACTATATACCTTTATTTGATCTAAAATATTGATGTTTCTACAACACCCATTGTATATTGGCCCGGCACTGATGTGGTTGATGGGACGAGGTTTCTGAGAGTGGAATTCAATAAAGAAGTGCGGTCACTTCCGTACTCCACAAGGTTCGAGACTCTAGAGGGGCCGGAATACTTCAGGGTGATTCACGAAAAGCAGGTACCGGTCTGCAGGATGTGCATAAGGCCAGGGCATTTATACAAAGAATGCCCGGAGTTTAGATGCCATAAATGTGCCAAGCAGGGGCACTATGCTCAGGACTGTGTGACTCGGGAGGAGGGGGCGAGCGGAGCCAGGGGGAGAGAAAGTGCCCAGGCGGAAAACACAGTGGAGAATGGAATGGAGGAAGAGGAGGGTGGAAGTCAGGAAGAGAGTGAAGAAGAGGATATACGTGATAAGGCTGGGAGCAGGATAAACGAGGAAGCTGTGGCTACTGTCGCGGCGGTGTTTGTGGCGGCTGCTGCAAAGAGAGCAGCTGACGCGGCTGACATGGATGGTGGAGGAGACGGAGGGAGGAAGAAGGGGAAAGCAGACGAAGGAAAGATGTGTAGTAGCAGAGCCAATACTGCTGCTGTTCCGGCTGCTGCGGATGATGGACAGACTGCGAGGAGTGGTGAAGGTTTGGCTGAGACTGAAGTAGAGGCTGTGGTGGATGTTATTCTGGGGGCAGAAACTGATACCGAGGCTGAAGCGGACGTTGAAGGTGAACCTGATCCTGAGGCTGGAGGAGGAGCTGTCGGTGGGAGGAGAGGAGGAGAAGGAGAAGGAGGCGGAGGACAGACGGCTGAGGGAATGGAGGTCAGCTCAGTTGTGTCGGACATGGAGGAGGGAGGAGACGATGAGGAGAACGAGTCTGAGGACGAGGAGGTGAAGATGATGGGACCCATAGAGGAGAAGATCTTTGGCGAGGCGAATACTGGGTTAAAGAGCAGAGGAATGAGGAGAGAATCCAGCAGGCTGAATGCAAAGAGGAAAGCCGATAAGGAGAAAGCGTTGGAGAGAAGACGGGTGAAAGCGACAGGAGAAGTTGCAAAGTGTTCGGACAAAAAATAAATAGAATGAAAACAATAATAACCTTAATAACACTTGTAATGGTGACAATTTCCTCTTTCAATGGAAATGGGCTGAGGTCCAAGGACAGGAGAGAGAAGGCCTTAATGACATGTGACTCAGACATTATCTGCTTGCAAGAGACATATTGGGATGAAAGGTGTGTGGAGGATGTAAGGAAAGAATGGATGGGAGAAATGTATGTAAATAATGGGAGTGTGGGTGCTAGAGGGGTGGCAATATTAATTAAAACAGGGGTGGTAACGAATATAAGGAAATGTGAGGATGATGGTGTTGGGAGAATGGTTGGGATAATGTTTGAATGTATGGGGGAAACATTTAATTTAGTAAACGTTTATGCACCGAATGAGACAAGAAGTAGGAGGGAGTTTTTTGAAGGGTTGAAGGATAAATGTGGGGAAATGTATGATTGTTGGTGATTTCAATGTGTGGTGTTCGAAGCTGGATGTGTCTGTGAATATGGGTTTTAATAGTGATTCATCACGTGGTGCACTCAAAACAATAATGGGGACAAATGGGCTGTTGGATGTGTGGAGGGAAAGGAATAGTAGGGAGCGGGTGTTTTCTAGGAATCAAGTGGTGGGAGGGATATTAAAACAGAGTAGAATAGATTTAGTGTGGAGTAATTTAGGGGAGAAAATTGGCGGAATTGAATATAGGGATACTGCCATGAGTGATCATAACATATTGAGTTTCTGCATTGGAACAGTGAGAAAGGGAAGGGGGGGGGGGGGTGTGGTGCTTAAATGCCTGTCTGCTGAAGGATGATGGATATCAGGTTAAAGTGAGAGAATGTATGGTAAAAAGGGGAGGTTTGAATGGTGAGGATGTGGGAGTGTGTTGGGAGGGGTTTAAAAATGAAATAAAAGGGATAAGTATAGGTTGTTGTAAAAATAGGAATAAAATAGAAAGGGAGAAAGAGAAAAGGGTTAGGGAAGAGTTAAAGGTGGAAGCTAAAAAGGTAGATATAGAAATAGGGAGAGATCTAGATGAATATAGTCGGTTGAAGGATGAGTTGGGGGAGATAGAGAAGAGAAAGTGTAAAGGTGCTATCATAAGAAGTAGGGCTAGGTATGCGGTTGAGGGAGAGAAAAGTACAGGTTTTTTTTTGGCGCTAGAGAAAGTAAAGCAGAGGAAGAATAATATAGAGAGGGTTGAAGGAAAGGGAGGATAAATAATATCAGATGTTGTAGGGATTGCTGAGAGAGTTGAGGAATGTTATAGGGAGTTATTTGAGGCTGAGGAGATTGATAGGGAGAGCTTAGAACAGGTGATAGATAGTATGGAAGCTAGATTGAGTGATGAAGGTAGGGACATGTGCGAGGGGGAGATAGGATTAGGGGAGATAGAGTTAGCTATAGCAGGGTTGGGTAGGAATAAGAGTCCAGGGATAGATGGTCTGACGTCTGAATTCTATGTAGAATTTAGGGAGGGGTTGGCACCAATACTCCTGAAACTGTACAAGAGCTTGGAGGAGAGGGACGAATTGCCGGCAGGCATATCTACAGGGATTATTAGTATATTGTTTAAGAAAGGAAATAGGGAGAAGTTAGAAAACTATAGGCCACTTAGTATGTTAAACACGGATTATAAGGTGCTAGCACGGGTGTTAGAAAATATAATTATAAAATCAGTAGTGGGGAACACACAGGCGTATAGTATTCTAGGGAGAGATATTTCTGACACTAGTAGTAGTATTAGGGACACAATTAGTCACATGAAGGAAGGTAAGGGTGGGATAGTAGTTAGTTTAGATTTAAATAAAGCTTTTGATAGGGTTAGTCATGGGTTCTTGTATAGAGTGTAAGAGAAGGCAGGGTTTGGGAAAAGATTAATAGGGTGGGTAAGGAGGATTTATAGTAGTGCAGTCAGTTGCGTTAAGATTAATGGGGTGGTAACCAATGTGTTTAAGCTAGGGAGGTCTGTCCGGCAAGGATGCCCTCTCTCAGCAATGCTATATGCGCTGTCAGCCGAGCCCCTTGCGACGCTGCTGAGGCAAAACAGGTTTATCAAAGGAGTGGAGGTGCCAGGAGGGGCGATTAGTTTAGTTTATCAGTATGCGGATGACACCACCATTACAGTTAAAGATAGGGAAAGTGTTAGGGAAGTGTTGAAGACAGTTAGTTTGTATGGTAAGTAGGGGTGTAACGGTTCACAGAAGTCATGGTTCGGTTCGTACCTCGGTTTGGAGGTCACGGTTCGGTACGGTTCGGTACAACAAGAAAAAGCAAAAAAAAGTCCCAAATGCATAATTCCAGGTTTGTTGTTATTTATTTTTGAACAGTAGTGCAAGTTTCAGTTTAAAAATAAAGAACACTGACATTTTGAATAATTAACTGTATTAAACAGTTAAAAACAAACCATACACCTTACACTCAGATGGCCATATTATCTATAATGGCTGATGTCAAACAAAAAGGTTTCATCAAGCTGTAAAACTAAAAAGAATGTCTTGAAAATTAAATAATAAGAAAGTGTTTCAAGAGAGCAAAGTCGTTGAAAAACATATGCCAAAAGCTTCCGTTATTTATGTTTGGTCTCTCGGCTCTCATGTCTATTGGCTTCTTAAAAACAGCGGGGATCAGCTGTTGAACAGCTGTTGTCTTTTGCCGGGCTCCGGTGATTGGCAAATCTGGGTGATGCCTTCCGATATGATTTAGCATGTTTGGCTTGTGTTACCATTAGCATACCGCACCGCTGTCTAACAACGCCGACACACCGTCCTCATCCGATCCACCACTCGCACACTTCATCGTTATTGTAGTCCACAGGGAACCCGAAATATTCCCACACAGCTGATTTAAAAGAAGCAGGTGGGTTCTAGCTCCTGTGTGTTATCTGAACTCACCATACTAACTTTTCTTCTTCTTGTATTTTGTTCGTTTTGTTGTTGTGTTTCTTCTTGTTCTTCATTTGTTGTTTAATGGCGGCTGGCAAACAGCTTTTAGGCGCAATACCGCCCCCTGGATTATATATAGTGTAGTGGATACTGCCCTGAATTACTTTTTTCCCACTCGTAAAAAAAAAAGGCGTATTCGTCGTGTGACTGCATGTGCCGAACCGTGACGTCCGAAACGTGACGGTACGGGACGAATACGGATACCGTTACACCACTAATGGTAATGCATCAGGAGCTAGGGTGAATATAGAAAAGTCAGAGATTATGTATATAGGACAGGTGAGGGATAGGAGTTGTGATATAGGGTTGAAGGAAAATAAGGATTATTTTAGGGTGTTGGGGATCAATTTGGGAATTAAAGATGTGGAGGGTAGGGACAGACAGTATGTAGAGTTAGTGAATGGTTTAGTGAAGACGTTGAGGTGTTGGAAGATGAGGGGGCTTAAATTGAGGGGGAAGATAGTTGTAGTGAATGGGTTAATTATGAGTAGGGCACTTTATATAATGACAGTTTTAGATGTGCCGGATAGTGTAGTGAATGAAATAGATAAGATAGTTAGTGAGTTTATATGGGATGGGAGGAGGGTAAAGATAGCTGGAGAAGTGTTAGAAAATGAGTGTAGGGATGGAGGGTTAAAGCTGATAAATTTGATTGTGTGAATGTGCAGCAGGTGTGGGAGCAGCCGATCTTCCTAAACCCTAGGATCTCTCATGAGCAGTGTTCCTTGTTCAATCTGCCAATGTGGAGAGCAGGGATTAGCAGGGTTAAGGATGTAGTTTTAGAGTATGTACCAGGATTTATGAGGGCACAGGTGATAGTGGATGAGGTTAGGGAAATAGATGGAGTAATGTATTTAGGGACAGCTGAACGAATGATGGAAGAAATCAAAGAAGGAATGCCGAGTGAATGGTTAACAATTATTGAGAATGAGGGTGTTAAAGGAAAGGAGAGTGTGGTTGATGTATATGTGGGGAAAGAGGATGTCAATGTAAAAATAGAAAATGTGAAAACAAAAAATATGTATAAATGGTTAAAAGGGGATGTGATTAGAAGACCTGCATCAGAAAATGGATGAGTGTTGTGAATAATAATAATAATAATAATTCATTTATTTTATATAGGCGCCTTTCAAGGCTCTCAAGGTCGCCGTACAAACACATAAAAACAAGATACACAATACCTAACACCAGCATAAGAAACATAAACAAGACAATGCAGTATATAACAAATCAAATAAATAAAACAGAGGATGTGTGATGGATAACGATCAGGGTGGATATGCGAGTGTGAAGAGATATGTTTTGAGGCGTGATTTGAAAATGGGGAGAGAGTCAGTGTTGCGGATGTCAGGTGGGAGGGAGTTCCAGAGGCGGGGTGCAGAGCGGCTGAAGGCTCTAGACCCCATGGTGGTTAAACGGAAGGGGGGTGCAGTGAGGCTGAGGGAAGCAGAAGATCTGAGTGTGCGGATGGGTGTGTTGATGTGCAGGAGGTTGGAGAGGTACAGAGGAGTGAGGTTATGGATGGCCTTAAAGGCGAGGAGCAGAATCTTAAAAATTATACGGGATTTGACGGGGAGCCAGTGAAGTTGCTGAAGAACAGGAGTGATGTGGTTAATGGAGGGGGTTCTGGGGATGATGCGGGCGGCAGAGTTCTGAACCAGTTGAAGTCTGTGGATGGATTTGAGAGGGAGACCAAAGAGAAGGGAGTTGC